>NW_007578941.1:36674-49420 GCF_000690725.1 Stegastes partitus | reverse complement strand
CCCAGCAGCTCTCTGAGGCCGAACCTCGCTCAGAACCTGTGAGACATCGATGTGATTTTTGTTAAGCAGAAAGTCTTCAGAGACGCCGTTTACACCGGAGACGTGGCTTCATCATCGATTTACAACCGAGGCGGAGCAGCAACACAGGACCTGGGAGAGCTCATCGACGGCCCTGTAATTACTGCAGACTTCTGTTTTCTTTTTAAACCTTGATTTGTTCGGGGGGACGGTTGACTGAACGTGTCCCAGAAACATCCACAACAAGTCGATGGGTCCATCAAACCGGCCCAATAACAAGAGAAACGAATGGTTTAATGGTTTTATTCAGCTGCAGTTCTAACATTTGTCCATGATCTTGTGGGATGATTGTAATTTGTCAGTGATTTTCCTCTTTAGCCTCGATGCCAACCGCTAAAAGCAAGTTTTTATGACTCTTAAAGCAGCTTTGGGGCCAGTTTTTACCGTCTTATAGTCGTAATTTACCTAAAAACTGAGGTCATGTGTAACTGATTAGCAGCAGAATATGAGGTTTAACTCTGTGACTAGATCTCTGATGATATTTTCTAATTATAAGCTTTGCCATTGAAACCAACATTAACCGTAATTATCTGTAAAATACGACATTTTCTCGTCTAAACACGACGTATACCATAAATAAGAATGCGTCTGTAATATTTATGATCCAGAATTGAGATCCTCCGACTCTGTTTTAATATTTAAAATGCATAAACCACCAGAACTCCATCAGGATAATTTATTTAAAGGTGGCGATGTACAACGGATTGTAGTCTCGCAAGTGAGTTTTAGAAACCAAGGATATGTAAAGTTAAAGAAAATCTGCCTGCAAACAGAGCTTCGTAAACTGTGAATGTAAATGTTTTGTTCAATATTTTGTCTAATAATTCTTGTTTTTTCCTCCAAAAAACCCCCCAGATTTTAAGATATTTCTTTTGTAAAAACACACACTGCTATAAATTCGTCTGCATTTTTAATGATAATTCATCACAGTGCAAAAAAAATAAGTCATATTTCTTCTGTAAAGCTGTTTTTATTTCACATATCAGCAAATACAGTTAATATTCTGGTGATAATAACACCTGATTCATGCAACAGATTTTTTCCCTTCCTGTCTCAGTCTAGCTTCATGATTTTTTGATTTTTTTTCAGATTTTAGCTTCAGCCACTGTGTTAACTTAGAGGAATTAGCTTTTATTCCACAGTTAAAGGTATTTTTAATGACCAGTTTTAACCACCTGTGATAGTGTAAGACTGTTAGAATGTCAGGACAGACACGTTAATTTTATGGAGTTACTACGACCTGACTTCAGGTTTAAATCAACTAAGTTTGGTCTAAATTATAAACAATATTAATTTGATGCAGCTACTAAGAAAAATCTAAACTTGAGAACGACTGATGTCCCTAAAAAACTTGTGCAGTACGATATCAGTACGATGCAGGACTGAAATAAAAGACATAAACTAAAATGAGATTTATAGAGCAATGCTGGCCATAATGATGCTGAAACTGATATTTCACAAACTACTGAAAAAAGTAAAACTGCAAATAATACTGATGTTATTGTTCAGATCTAAGTGATATTTTTATTTATCATGTCAGTCTGGCTCATCTCAATAACGTTTTTAACCTAAATACTCAATTTAAATCAATAAATTAGATTTTTTTTAGGGTTCATTTTTTATTTATTTATTCTTTTCTGTGATTTTAATAGAGATTACCTGCAATTAAACAAAACAGGAAAACATTCGTCCTTGATATAATATATATATTATTTCAAATAGCATCAAATACAGTAAATAAAGATGCAATTTCAGGAATGAGCATGGTTACCAAGCTCATTCCTAACTGTATCCTACTGCCTCCTATTGTAAATATATGTATATATTCTTATTTGTCTTTGTTATACTTGTATCTTGCACCACTGAAGTTGTCTTTTTAATTTCGTTGGACTGCAAACTGCTGTGTAGAACTGCAGAAGTCTTCACTGCATCACGAGATATTTTCCTGGAAACCTCCAACGTGCTCAAACCTGTAAATGTAAACCTGCTCTGGTTAGAGGTTAGACTTGAACAAAACGCTGCTGCTCGGAGGCGATTTAATGATCTATTCATCCCCGAGGCACTCGGCTTATCGTTTCGGAAACAGCTGCTATTAGAAACACTTAGTATGCTGCGTGTCCGTGTGGCAGCGCGCGGCGTGCAGCCTCGCTACCTGGCACTTTCCATTTTTAGCAGCACATGAGAAGGTGCCATGGTGACCTGAGCTCCGTGGAGCTGCAGCCTCCTCTGGGTGGTGCAGCTGGCGGCAGCCCGGGCTCAGCTGGCACCGCCGCAGCCTCCTCGGGTGGGAGGCTGGGGCTGGATGGTGCCATGTGTGCGACACCAGAGCCAAGGTGGCTGAGTTTTCCGGTGCCAGAGGCCAGAGCTGCCCCTCGGCGCTTTCTGCATGTGTGAGACTGCTGGCGCATATGTGCTCCTGTTTCCCTGTGAAAAGACCACCGAGTCCAAAACCCAGAAGGACGAGGAGCTGCTCTGAGGCCAGCGATGAGCAGGCCTCGCTCGTTTAGAGGGTTCACACTGTCAGGAAAAATCATTTAAAATACCCCACTGGTAATATCTAGCAGTGAGGAGACCAGACACAATATTAACATGTAAAAACTGGGAAAATAACTTTGAATATCTGAAACACAATGATATTTTTAGCTCATGTAAATTTAGTAAATCAGTGTAATTTCACAGTCCTACACTGTAAAAGAACAATGTCGTTTTGTCCTCTTAAAAAAATCTATAATAACAAGTTTTGATGTGAACATTATTCAGATTCAGATTCTCTTTATTGTCATTGTAACGAGTACAATGAAAAGTAAGATGCAGGGTTTCAGTGCAAAAAAATATAAAACTTTGTAAACAACTTTATACAATATAATATAAAAGAAAATATATAAAAAGCTCCATATAAAAGATGAAATTAAATAATAAGCACAAAGCGGATATTGGACAGAGGAAAAGTATTTACATGTACTTGTGTTTTTATTTTTAAAATGTAAGCTAAGAACTTTCTCTATGATCTTATTGGAGATTATCTTTAGTTTAATGAAACAGGAAATACAGTTTTGAATAACTGCTTTCAAAAAAATCTGCATTTTTCAGTCCTTTATACACAATTTTTATTTTAAATAATCACAAATATCTGTAAAGTATTTAGCTTTTTTTTCTGATTTCAAGACTTATAAATACAGTGTTAGATCCAAATCACAGTGAAATCCTGGTAGAAAACTGTTTACTGTGTTTTTAAGCCGATTTAAATTCAATAAAATATTATCATTTTATGGAGACATATTGAATATATATATATATATATATATATATATATATATATATATTTTAATTTACTGTTTGTAAAAATGCTGTTTTTTTGTCAATGTCATTATTTACAGTTTTGACTTGTTTTTTTAAGGTTTATTTCTTATTTTTCTGGGATTTTACTGGATACGATCTGCAATTTAACAAAACAGGGAAACAGTTATTTACTTTTTAAAAAATGTATTTCATTTTATTTTTGTAAGGATTAGCATGTCAAATAGTCCTGGTTTTCCTGTGATTTTCTTTTTCTTAGAATTTGCAGTTTAACAAAACATTGAAAATCTGTAATATAGGAGATTTTAAAAAATAATAATAATTTAAATCTTGTATATCTACATTTTTTTCTTTAAAAGCATGTTTTTTTGCTGGTATGTAACTAATAATACATTTTATATATTATTATTATTATTATTATATGTCGCCTTTTCATTGTTTGACATATGTGTAATTATTATTATTTTTTAAATTATGGCAAATATCTATAAAGTAACTATATATTTGCTGATTTAAAAACAAAATCCTGTAAATTTTATGAAAATACACTGTAAGAAAATGAACTAGCATATATTTTTATAAATACATATATTTAATTTGATATTTATTTATAAATTATCTGTAATTTAACAACCTGGGAAAATCTGTAAAGTAGCCGTTAACAGTTTAAAATAATTCTGTGTTTTACAGACTTTAGATAACGGTCTTTTTGGGTAAACTGTGGTGAAGATGAAAATTAGAGCTTAAGAAACAAATGGAGCGACACAATACTAAAAAATAAACATAATCTACTGTTTTTATTTCATTAAGGCTGTACGACTTAATTCTGAGTTCTCGTTTTAACGTAGGAGGAACGTTTGCTTTCCTGCGCCGAGGAACACAAGCAGAGGTTTTGTGTTTGCGAAGCGTCTAACAGATAAATATAGAAGCAATAGCAAGACGGCAGAAGGTGATTTTAAGAGTGGCAGGTGTTCTGTGGTTTTTGGAAAAACAGAGAGAGGAAAAAAAAATTGTGTTTGTATGCAAATGCAGCCCCTGAGAGAGACGTTAACGCTGCGAAGGCCGGCTCCGGCATCACCGAGGTTTTAATCTAAAATATCTGATGGATCTCACGGCTGGACATTTTGTTCTGAGCGCTCTTTGTTCCCTCCGAGCACAAAGAACACGACGAGTCCCGGCGAGCTTCTACCTGCTACTAGTGGGAATTCAGAATTTGTGCTCTCATCTGTCCGTCTAATCGCTGAAAACTGGTACGAAGGAGGAAAAAAAACAACAGAAATAGAGGATGTCGTTTCTGTGAGTGTCTGATGACATTTGTATGCGAGTGTCGGTGGCAGCAGGTGACAGATGCCCCGTGAGGAGGTCTGTGGAGGCCGGAGGGCAGCTGAGAAGCCGGCGAGCCAAGAGAGGACGTCTGCTGGTCGATGCGTCAGAAGCAACAGAGTCGCTGGAGGCTCACGGCACAAACATTAACATAATTCATCCACAGAAAAGCTGTTGTGGCCGAGCGGGGCGAATGGACGAAGAACATCTGAATGCAAAACAACTAAACAGAGATGTTTATCGGTGAGCAGCACAGATGTTTGTTTCTGTTTCTTTGAGCTCACTGTTGTAGTTTCAGTGTCTTAATATGTGATAAACAGAAAACTTTTAAATGATCCAAGATGGAGTCATGGAGCCTTCACACTGAGACACAAGAGAGTCTCACAAATTTCCTTTTACTTGAGTTTCCAGCTGGCTGGATTCAGGTTGGAGGACTTTAAAGTTACATCGTGATTTACGACCTGCAGCAGAACCAGGATCAGGGATGGTGGACGTCTGCCTCGACCAGCCGGGGTGACAGAGAACAGGACGGCAAAGAGAAATCAATCAATGCGTAATGCTGTGTTCACTGGGGCTGGACCCAAACAGTCAAATAGCCGACTATTCGTTCACTGCGCTGGAATCAGGATATCAGTTTTGATCAACGATATTTTTAGCTCATGTAAATTCAGTAAAATCAGGATATCAGTTTTGATCTCCGAGTATCTCCTCCTGCGCTCCAGTTTTCGCCAAACTCGCTGCCTTTGAGGTCCACTACTCATCCCCGTCTCCACTCCATTGGATTCTTCTGGCTCCAGCTCTCCATATCCTCTGTGTCCCTCTGTTGAAGTCATCTGGTCCACCTCCGGCTCCTCCGGCTCCTCCGGCTCCCCAACCCTTTGCATCCAGTTTTGTAGTTTGCCAAATCTCTCGTCTACTCAATTGATTTGTATTCTTTGCTTGTTTGTAATTATAGTTCGTCGTCCTCTAGAGGACATTTTGATGAAATTCCTTATAGTAAGTATTTGTTAGCGGTAGTTTAGATGACTGCCTTGTTTGTTCCTTGGTTAGTGTTTGTATTTGTGAATAAATATCGTTCATTTATTTCAACTGTTTGGTTGTTGAGTCATTTGTCTGCACTTGAGCCTCAGTATGACAAACCGTGACATTACTCGCGTCTAATCACGTCTTCACGTTGACTTTACATGTAAATCATTGGTGCGTCTGGTGTGATCACAGCGTTACGCATTGACTGATTTCTCTTTGCCGTCCTGTTCTGTCACCCGACTGGTCGAGGCAGACGTCCACCATCCCTGATCCTGGTTCTGCTGCAGGTCGTAGTCGTCTGCATGTTCTCACGATGCAACTTTAAAGTCCTCCAACCTGAATCCAGCCAGCTACAAGGTAAAAGCTCAGAAATACAAATTTTTTATGTTTATGATTGGATTTGTTGGGTTTCTCTCCATAAGATAATACTGTATGGATGCTTTATAGATAAAACTGACCTGAACTGATGTCGTTTTCTATCAGAAAAGCGTTTCTCTTGTATGACTCTTGAGCTTGTAAATCATGGATCTACACTAAAACTGTTTCATTTTCTCTTTGCTTTGGATCCTTTTGAGTAAAACTGCAGCTAAACTAACAAACAACAAACTGAGAAAGTTCTTCATGAGAAAATTTAACTTCTCCTCTGCAGCCGCTGTGGACCAAGAACTGAATGACTCTCTGGAGCTTCCTCTCACCTTTTCTTTTAGCTTCATAAAGCAAAGAAATACAGTGACGGATGAGCGCTAGATTGCCTGAAAGTCAGTCATCCGCGTCCCCATCATATGTTCCACATAGTCTCCGTAATAGGCCTCCGTTGGTCATTAACCTCAGGTAATCAGCTGGATCGTCCCGGCCGAAGATCCGCCTGCTTACCGCAAAACTGTTTTCCACTTGAAATATCTTAGTTTGGCTGTAATGGGCTCCTCCTTATTTTATGGCCTCTTATGTTCTTCAGCACATTGCCCTTTTCACACGCAATTACCTCCACGGCTCCATTTCAGGCTCATTAGCAAAACTTGCAGGCTTATTCTTCCCTAAAAGCAGAGGCTGGGAGGGACGCAACGACTTCTTCTGCTTCTCGAAAACAGCCTCGTTTAGCTCGTCTAAAACCGTAAAATACGATGAAGCGAGATAAATGTGATTTTGATGCCACTAAATCAAACTACTTTGAGGATTCCTGCTGTAGATTCCTTTATATTTATCCTAAATCACGTGAGATTAAACCCAAATGTGTTTGATTCCAACCTTTCAAGGCGTTTAAGAGCAAGAATCAAACCCTGGGGATGAAAGAGTGTCGGCTGCTCATTGTCCAAGGTTATCCCGTGTTGCAGAGGCTGAAATGCTTCGCTTTAGACCCGCGTAACCCCAGATATCCTTAAGAAAAGAAAAAAACCCTCCAGAGTCAGCGAACCCCTGCAGCCGGTCACATTCCCTCACGGCGAGGTCACGTATTGAGACGTAAATGACCTTTTAATGTCGCTTCTAGCTCGCAGTTTACAGGTAAACTGTGCAGCGTCGGAGTCGCAGGTGCACCGAGGTGACGAATAATAACGCTCTGATTTATACCATTAGGAGAAATCTCTGCGGGGATATTTTTACATCTAAAGCGGATGAAACACCCTGAGGAAGCCAGCTAGTAGCAACTCCCAGGGCAAACAAAGAAGAGGACGGCCAAGAAACACCTGGCGACGGGACCTTGAGGTAGACAGCAGGAGGATGGGACACACCTGGAAACAACTGACACAAAAGTCGTCACTTGAACAAATGCTACAGATCCCCTGTCTGTGGAACAACTTTACTTGATGTCTCCAAAGCCACGAAAGACACAACTCTCATTTTCACCAAACTCTGTGGAAAAAGTCGAGGGATTTTCAGAAGCGGTGGAAACTTTACAATCGACTGTTGTGCTTCAGTTCAACCTAAACCCAGCTGCTGTTTACATCCGTCGACTTTCTTTCCTGCTCTCATGAACTGCATTTTAATGCAGCTGAATTCTCAATGCAGCTGCTCTCGTTTACAGATGTTTCTGTTTCTGAAATTCTGCAGCTCATTATTATATTTATTTATTATTATTGTTGTTGTTATATGTCAACCAGCATTCACTAAAATATGGTTTTTACAGCAGCAGTCGTCTGACAAACAAAAAAACAAAACTTGTGTTGTGAATTCAAAGATATTTCCGTGTAGAACTTGATCCAACACATTCATTTGCTGCTGTTTTTTTATTTTTTTTTGCTGTCAGTCCCAGATGCAGAGAGAGTCTTCTTCCTGAAGCATTTAAAGCTCCCGACACTGAAACAGCCCGTTTTAGTTACAAAAATCGTGGAGGAATGAAGCATCTTTGCAGTATTTCGAGCTGAGAAACTGAAGGACACATTCTGGTGACATGTGAGACTTGAATCAATGAGCTGAAGATGCCAATAACATGCAGCCTTTAGGCTTTATTTATTCAGCACATCCTACAGATGCTCAAACGGGCCGAGATCTGAGGAACTTGGAGGTCAAGTCAGCACCTTGAACTCTTGGTGGTTTGTCGGTTGTTGCAGTGCAGCAGAGAATGATCCTGCTGGACGGATGAAGGGGCGTACGTGGTCTAAGCAGGAGTGACGTCCATGTGAGCGCAGAACTCCAGGTTTCCCACGGCTCCCATAGAGCATCCAGCTGCCACCTTCTCACCGGGGAAATAACGCTCTCTGTCCACAAGCTGTAAAAAGAAAACATGATTCATCGTGATTCATCGTCTTCCAATCGGCTATTAGCAGAGACACCACAGGTACTAACGGCGGGTGCAGGTGTCTGTTCTTCCCTGCTGGTCCACTGTAATGACTCACTGGGACGCTCAGTGGAACCGTCATTAATTCCACCTGTGTTTCCTCCACTGTGATCAGTCAAAATGTAAGCTGTGGGGAAAAGCTCCATGGTCCAGATGTGGAGCTCATGAGCCTGTTTTTTGGAGGTTTAATTCATAGATATGTATAATAAAGGCTAGACGTCTCGTCCGCGCTGTTGGCCAGTGGAGTCGCACGGCCACGCTGGCGGCCATCTTGGTACAGTCCACTCGCTCACCCATAACATTGTGTTGTAGTGGTGCATGTACTTTTTAAATAACCATAACTTGCTCAATTTATCAGTTATAACGCTGCATTGATGGATAATTATGTTACACTCTCACGGCCAGCAACAATTTGTATTTTAATTATTTTGTATTTATATTTTATTTATTTATTTATAATTTGTATTTTTGCAATTTGAATTGTAGCCACGTTTGTAATGTTTGTAAGAAACCAAACCGTTTGTAAATCCGTCAAGATTTCAGCGAGATAAGAGTATTTACGTTCGTGCAGATCACTCACCTGCCTTCTCGTACCACACGTTCTGCCAGAGAGCTTCCCTGTACCAAGATGGCCGAAGGGTGATCCTGTTCAAAACCTTAAGACATCAAGCCTTTATTATATGTATATCTATGGTTTTATTGGTGCACAGGTGTCAATGTCACACACAGCAACTTCCTGTTTTATTTTGACGTTTCCTGTCATAAATTCACACTCGCTCTCGTCTCAGGTGTCTTTACACTCCCCTGTCCTTGTCAGTGTGATCACCTGCCTCCTCCTGAAGCGTTCTACCCACGCCCGCTGATAGGAGGGGACAAACGGGTCTGTTGTCCCGGGCCCAGAGTGGGTGGGGGGCCCAGAACTGGACCCTCATTGAATTATGGATTTTTTTCCCCAAAGAAAGGCTATTAATGGAAAGAAACAGTGCAATATTTGAGTTAGAAGTTTTAATTTGTTTTCATCTGAACTGTCCTTAATATCTTTGGAATCGCCCTCCACCCCCACCTCCAACATTAAATGGTTTGGCCCCTGATCAACATTTGATGTCCTTTGATTGGAAGTTCGGATTTTGCACTTCAGCACCAAAATGTCCGCTCAGCAGAAGTCTGGTGCTCAGAAAAGGAAAAAGAAGAGAAAAAGAGAGGAAGAAAATAGAGGCCTTAGAGATTTGCTTAAAAAATACTTTTAAAAAGGTGGTGACAACGAAGCTGGAACTAGTGAAGTCAACGTAGAGCGAGGTAAGAAACAGCGGAGCCAGCGTTTGTTAGCCTTGTGACGTCATTTGGCTAGCTGTTAATATCCATTAGCTATGATTAAAATCCTGACAAAACACGGGTTTTTTTCTAATATCATCTTGTCCCGGGCCCAGGGAAGGCTGTCAGCTGGCCTGTGTATATCTATGATTTTATTGGTGCACAGGTGTCAGCGTCACACACAGCAACTTCCTGTTTTATTTTGACGTTTCCTGTCATGCATTCACACTCGCTCTCGTCTCAGGTGTCTTTACACTCCCCTGTCCTTGTCAGTGTGATCACCTGCCTCCTCCTGAAGCGTTCTACCTGCATGTGATTATCGTTTATGCCCCAGTAGATACTAATCAGGTGTATCTCTACTGTCTTACCAGCCATTTCCTCGTTGTTCTTCCCCAGCACTCCTACATGTGTCCGGTTAGTAGTCTTTGTGTTTCTTCATCCGTTGCTTCCATTGTTTTAGTTTGCTTTTGGATTCTTGGTAATCTTTTGCTTCCCGCTCTTGTGGTTTTTGTTTCCACCATGTTGGGTTCTCTTTTCGTTTTTTTAGACGCTGAGATGCTTTTCAGAAACCTTTTTACTATAGTTGCATTCAGTAATTTTTTGCAACCTGTTCACTTTTGGTACAAACGTCTGCAGATCAGTCACAACCAACAAGACGTGAAGCTCTGGAGCTGCTTTGAAAGTCATCTGGCCATCAGAGTTTAGGCCTGGCTATGGCTAAAGTTGATCCTTATACCTCCATCCATCCCAACAAACGTTAGAGACCCAGGAAGCTTTGTGGAGTTTAAAACCGGCCTACAGGTCGTCACCATTGTAGCATGCTAGCACTTTGTAGCGGAAACTTCACTTTATGATGGAACTCGTTTAGGCTCCACTCTGCTCTTTTTTTAAAATTAGTTCATCTGAGAGACTTTTATGAGGAATGTTTCTGACTGATCATTCTCAAATTTATTAGATCTGTTTGTATTGATCAGTCTTATAATCAGAAGTCGTGAATCTCAGCTGCCAAACAAACAAATTTACATATTAATGAACTTCATACAAACAATAAAACGTAACGAATAAAATGGCAAAAATGGTATTTATTATATTTAATTTTTATTTTTCAAGCTGATGGACTGTTGGGAGTTGTGTTGTTTTGTTTTGTTTTGTGTGGTTTTGTTTTTGTTTTTTTGTTTTTTTTAACCTGGTGACAACAGATGTAAATTAGCTGCTAGCTAACAATGCTGCGTTTCATTATCCGATAGCAAAAATTAGCAAAATAATCCAAACCGTTCCTGCTTCCAACAAACTTCCAACTCCAAGAACGTTCGGCTGAATATTTTTATTTTATTTATTTCCCACCTCTGTATTGAGATAATAAACTTTATTTATGTTGCAGCTCATCGGCGTAAGTTAAAGTTTTCGTGCGTTACAGTCCGAGAAAGCTCTTCCACTGAGGTCCTGACCTCTATAGTTTCTGTTTCGCCAACCTGGAGGGTATTTACATAAAAAAAATATTTGCTGTTTATTTATGAGCCGGCTCCTGTGTTTTTATACTATTTAAATTTCGCTGCCTCAAGGCCAACACATGAATAAATCAATAACGGTTTCAGCATTTCCCCTCAGAGTTGTATCCCTGGCAGTGTCCATAATTTCGGCGGCGTTTCATTCTGTTGCCTCTTCTCAGACAATCGGAGAGTCCCAAAGCTGCAGCTACTTTATCCGTAATCTCAGAGAGCACAGAGTGGACTGAAATACGGCAGCACGGATAAATAATGAAGACGTCGGGCTGCTTACTACACGCCGAGACGAGAATAGCTTTGTGATGCAACATCGCAGGAGAGGACTTAACAAGAGCGAGCTGTGCATTACACTTAGCGGCAATTCAGAGCGCCATGAAATATTTAGAGGCTCGACTCTTTTTGGGTTTCTTGTCGTCCTGCGTCTCATCAGCGGCAGACATCTGTCCTCCTGCCGGTTTGGGGCAGGTCAGATTTTTTTTTCTTTGCACCAGAGTTGATCGGTCAAGACTTGTTGTGCGATTAAGAAAGTGATATTAGGTTTAATTTCAGTGTGCATCCACTTAGATTTCTTATTTATCGTCTTCTCAGACGCCCACATCTGGTGTAACTGAGTCATCTCTCTCTCTGGTTTACAGCCTCCAGCTAAATCTGATAAAGTTACTTCATTCACTATTCCTGCTTTTACACAAGACTCTTCTGCATCTCCAGAGAGAATTATGTAAGTTTTTGTGTCTCGGTTTGAAACCTGTCTGAATAAATATGAACACAGCAGAATACAATAGTTTATCTGTGTGTGGGGAGAAAAAAATGCCACTGAGAAGATTGGAAGAAGCCAAAGAGTTAAATGAATCTTCTCCTGTTGCGTTTGTGAGATTCTGTTTAAAAGAAGAAGAAGAATCCATACGTGTTGCTTCTTTGCACAGCAAGAGACTAAATAAAGTTAAACAAAGACGCAGCTGGAGGAGTAGAAACTTTAACGCTTCAGCAGGAATCCACGTAATATGCTTTCATTCTTATTTAACTTTTCATGCTCTCAATACGACAGATGGGTGATTATTAGATGGTGAGGATGCTTCTGTCGAGGCGTTCTGCTGCAAGTCGTACAAGAGAAACACAAAAGGAGACGATATGAAATTAAAAATGTTATTTATAATCCCACCAACAGCAGGTGAAAGCTTTACAAAACAAAACTATACAGATAAAAGCACTCAAATCTGAATGCTCCATTGGATTCCCTTTTGAGCAACACAACATCTCAGGAATGTCTTGAGTAAATTTCGACCAATTTTTCCACAAAAGTCCACTTGCACTTCAAACATAGGAGGTCAGAGGTTACGGTAGCCTCAGAAATCCTGTTTTTGACCAAATAAGAATTCATGATTGCATCCTGCGCTGATGACAGTAATCTTTGGTTAAAACTGAGCTGAGTGTGT
>NW_007578941.1:30099-34244 GCF_000690725.1 Stegastes partitus | reverse complement strand
TAATCTGTGTTCTAACAGCTGCAGTACCAGCAGTGCCAACGGAGCAAGCACAACAACATATTTATGCGATTTCTGCTTCGCCAGCTAAATATGTCGGGTTTCCATGGCAACACAATGAGTACAGTGTGCGGTACTGTAACTGCACGGCTTCATTCAGCGATATTAGTAACAGCTTTACGGACAAAACACATTCCCTCAGCTGAGAATCTGTACCGCTCGGTAAGAATCGTCAGGAAAAGATTTGATTTAAGGGAGACGCTTCTTCCAGTACGTTTAAATCCGAACTCTGCATATGTTACCATGGTGATCTAGCTGGGTTAAAATTTAGGCTTTAGGCTCAACGTACCTCGCTAACCCACTAGTCCTGCTTTGTAGTACAGCCATCTGGTTTTAGGTTGTTTTCACAGGTCCATCACTGTCTCCAAGGTTCTGCCGTTAAACTCCTCTCACAAAGGCCTCAGCATGACCTCTCTCCTGTAGGAGAATCGGGTGAGTTTGATCCGGCTGTGCCTCCTCTCTCGGTGTTGCAGCAGGCGGTAAAGAGACAGTGTGAACTTGGCCAGCGCCAGCGTGCAGACGATCTCCACCAGCAGCACCGACGTGTAGATCAGCATCCGAGACCTGCACCGCTGGAATTTGTTTCGATGCGCGGAGGAAGTCGGCATCGCCTGAGCGGACGGGGGAACCGGACAGGTGAAGACCGCTGGGGTGGTCGGTGGAGGTGTTGTTGTTTTGGTGGTTGTTGGTCGGGTAGTTGCGAGTGTGGTGGTTGTGGGCAAAGTTGTTGTTGTAGGTAAAGTGGTTGTAGGTGTTGTCGTCGTAGGTGGAAGTGTTGTCATCGTGGTTGTGGGTGTGGTGGTGGTGGTGGTGGTGGGTAGAACTGTTGTCATCGCAGTTGTGGTGGCAGTTGTTGTTGTTATGGTCGTGGGTGGAATTGTCGTCAAAGCGGTCGTGGTGGCCACAGCTGTAGTCAAAGTGGTTGTTGTGGCCAAAACTGTAGTCGGAGTAGTTGTGGTGGCCATAGCTGTGGTCATAGTGGTCGTAGGTGTGGTTGTTGGTAGGGTTGTGGCTAAAAGTGTAGTGGAGACAGTTGTGGTTGTAGTTGGAGGCAAAGTGGTTGTTGGTGTTGTGGTTGTTGGTGTTGTGGTTGTGGGGATGGTGGTGGTTGGTTGTGTGGTTGGGAGTGTCGTTGTGGTTGGAAAAGTAGTTGTGGGTGTTGTGGTTGTAGGTGTTGTGGTTGTGGGGATGGTGGTGGTTGGTTGTGTGGTTGGGNATCCACATTTATTATAATGAAATATAATTATTTAACATCGTTTGCTGTCATGGCTTCAACTCTGTCTTCTCTCAGATTCAGCTCAAACGACCAAACGTGAACAAGAAATCTGACTCAAAGTCTTCGTTCTACTTGGATCTGGACAGATACTGGTTGTACACTTGACTGGTTGGTTAAAGCGTTTAACAACAATGCAATTAATTCTAGTTATTTAAACAACAGCCTGCTGAAATAACAATAAGAAAATGGATTAATAAAATACATGTCTCATTGCTTATAGTGCGACTGCTTCACCAGCAACATGGTGAAAAGGAAAGACGTGACCTTAATTAAATGACTGCAGCTCAAATTCCAGATGTCAGAGCTGAAAAAACGACTCAGAAACAGCAGATGAATGAAAAGAAATGAATTTTAATCTGATTTCTTTGAGTAGTCTTTGCATGTAAACATATTTTAAGTACAGTAAATGCAGCCTGTTTCATATGTGGTGTGATAGATGATGAATTTTAATCTGTAATATAAATTATTTTAATATTTGTAGCTGCTGCATAATGGATGTTTTAGTGTGACAGGCTCATGTGATTCATTTCTTGATGTTTATAGTTAGAATAACGAGGACGTTGATGAAGGTTTATATCATTGTTTTGGCTCCTTAACCTGCTGACTTTGAGTTTCAAGACTGTCTAGTTTGTGCACATGAACCCCTTTAAGTTTCTTATTTTTATAATTAAAAGTACAAAAGTTGTGCGTGTTTCACTGAATGTAAATGTGAACTGAAGCTGACCTCGTCGTTATTCCGTTATCTCATCAGAATAAAAAAAAAATATAAAAAAATGCAATTACAGAGACGGACGGATAGCAGGCAAAGTTTGAGATAAATAGTTTGCGGCACACACATGCAGAAAGTCACACGCGTGTTCACACAGTCTGGGTTAATGACTCTGACCCGCTGCTCTGTTCCTGTGCTGCCGTCTGATACCAAACCTAATTAACGCATTTAACCTTTAGCTGCCGGTCAGACGGCGCATCAAACACAAATCCCAGCCCGACTCCTGCTCAGTGTTTCCATTCTGTCACGTTATGAATTTATGGACTTCACTGGTTTGGCAGAAAGAATCTGTTTTGACCTTGTAGGAAAAAGTGCAATCGTTTCTGTTTTTATTAAGCAGATTTTAACACAGAAGAACATTAATGAAGTGAAGCATGAATGAAGTGTGAAACAAGCTGCTCCAGTGTCTTCTGTGTTTACGATTTGATTTTATTAAAGTTTTTCTGAGCTCTTGTTTTTCTGTGAATGAGGCAGAGGAGAATGTGTTGTGGATCTCTGGCGCCCCCTGCTGCAAGGATGCGCTGAGTTAATGTTCAGTCATGACTCGGCAAACCAGGATTTTATTTTTTATTTTTTTAATCACTGGGCATCAGATTATGCTCAATAACATGCTCACATGGACAAATCACTCAGTCATGCAGGTCGTTCTTAAAAGCTTCACTAAACACCAACAGGACTTCTGTTTATTTTTTAATGTTCAGTTCTCCAGAACTAAAGAAGCCTTTTTGGACGTGAAACATCTTCAAGATAAACACAAAGACAAGTCCAGTTCACTTTTACTGAACCTCTCAGGTTTACAATCAGACGTTTTACAGCAAAAAAAAGAGGAAAAATCCACGAGACATTTCTGCAGAGCATCAAGAATCTAATGCATGTTGTCAGCAAGATGATTTTTCCAGAACTTTCATATTAACTATCGACCACATCGTTACTTGCATGCAACTGACCTCAAACTGCCCAAAAAAATCAGTTACTGAGTTCTGAATGGAGGCAAAGTTATTGTAGTCGTCGTGGTTGTAGTTATCATCGGGGTAGTATGACTTTTGTGGAACAGCTTTTATTTGAAGCTGAACTTTTCATCTTTCTTTGTCAAACTCTGCACGCTAACATTAAAGGAGGCGTTTAAAGCAACTCTTCTTCTCTGTAAAATGAAATGATCGTGTTCAGCTGCTTCAGTCAACACCTTGTTTTAATTGAGAACAATCAGGAATATCAATAATAACTAGAAAAGCCCTCAGACAGCACAGACCTCCACCAAGCAGCTCATTTCCACCAAAACATAGCTTTAGCATATCATTAATGACAAAGTGACAGAGTGATAAACGGTCGTTCTGTACACTTACATTATTTCTGCAGTTACTTACTGTTAAGCTGTTAGCTAACGCTATGCAAGGTTGGCATAACTACAGTGATGTCATTGTTAACAGGGAGTAGCTTCAGCTAGGTTAGCACAACTTTAGCAATGCAACGTAAATCAAAAGCGCGACCGACACAACGAAGCACGCATCACTTGTCTGGCTCTAGCTTCCTCCTGTAAGAAGACAGCAGTGAGGACTGAAGGACTGAATGGAGTCAGAGCTCCATCTAGTGGACAAATGGCACAACAGCATTCTGCACGACCGTGACACTTGACACTTAACACTTAGCAAACAGACGGTAAGCAGGAACATCACCAAAATTTAATCATCTGTTCATTGTGCCATTATCAACATTTCCTGAAAATTTCATGAAAATCCGTTCATAACTTTTTGAGTAATCCTGCTAACAAACAAACCAACCAACCAACAAACAGATGAACGCCGGCTGAAACCTAACCTCCTTGGGGGAGGTAATTATGACGGTAAAAGCATCACGACTGCAAATGAGAACAGAAATGCTGCTAGAAAAGTGTTAAACGTGCGCATTTAGGTCCAGTAATGCACACAAATTTAACACAAATATAAGTGAAATGAATGTTCCTGACTGAATATTCTGTGTAATAAAGACCAGCAGAATAATCCATTTTTAATCTGTGTTCTAACAGCTGCAGTACCAGCAGTGCCA
>NW_007578941.1:28352-29062 GCF_000690725.1 Stegastes partitus | reverse complement strand
GTCGTGGTTGTGGGTGTTGTGGTTGTAGGTGTTGTGGTTGTGGGGATGGTGGTGGTTGGTTGTGTGGTTGGGAGTGTAGTTGTGGTTGGAAAAGTAGTTGTGGGTGTTGTGGTTGTAGGTGTCGTGGTGGTTGGGATGGTGGTCGTAGGGGGAAGCGTGGGGCAAATAAGCTCCTCTTCTGTTAATGATGCGATTGCCGTCCCTTTGAGATGCTCTGGATGCTCGCAGACCAGCTGAGACGAAAGCTTGTCAGAGTTCACCTTCAGCCAGGCGTGAAAGTCTATCAGGTTACAGTCACAGCTCCAGGGGTTGCTGCTCAGGTCGAGTTTTCTGAGTTTCTTTAAAGGCTCGAAAACATCCCCAGGAAGCGTCCGCAGGTTGTTGTGAGCGAGTTTGAGTGTGACGAGCGACTGAAGCCTCTCGAACACATCTGCATCCAACGACTTTATCTCATTGAGCTGGAGGTTCAGGTCTGTGAGCTTCTCGGGGCCGTCGAAGAAGTCGGCGGAGACGGCGACGAAGTGGTTTTTAGACAGATCCAGCTTCTTGACTTTCTTCAGAGGGCCGAATATTCCTTTAGGAAGAGAGCTGAGGTTGTTCTGTTGGAGGCTTAAATCCGTCAGTTTGGGCATTTCTCCAAACAGCGCCGGAGGCAGACTCGTCAGCTGGTTCTTCTTTAGCGTCAGAATTTTGAGCTGAGGGAAGCCGAC
>NW_007578941.1:24351-25671 GCF_000690725.1 Stegastes partitus | reverse complement strand
GCACATGCCCCATGGACACCCATACAAAATATGAGCCGAGGCTGCAACAGCTCATCAACTTTAGCGGCTCGCCATTTGAAAACCGGTTGAGAAACACCAAATCCCTTCAGAGCTTTTGTACATCGAGGCCTTCTCTGTCTCCTGTGCGATTTTCAAGTTGGTGCGATTTACGGTGTCAGACAAAATCATTTTTTCCCCAAAAAAGTTTTCACAGATTTTTTTACTTTGAAAGGCAAATTGTGGACTTCCTGTTGGAGATAGGTCAGAGGTGTCAGCATGAGATTTGTGGGTCTCATTGAGACGAACATTTTGGTGTTGGTTTGATCTCTGTACGACATTCCTACTGGACGCTAGGTCAATTTTAGTGGGTTTTTCTGTAACCAAGTGGCGCTAGAGAGCATTTTCTTGTTTTTTTTTTTCATTTTATCAAATTTTTCGCCGATTCGGACGTGCATGCCAATTTTGGTGAGTTTTTGAGCGTGTTTAGGGGGTCAAATTAAGGCAAACGTGTTCGTCAGGCGAATAAGAATAAAGAAAGAAAGAAGGAAACGAAGCAGGAACAATAGGGTCCTTGCCCGCCTGCTTGCTGCAGCAAGTAGGGGTCCTCGGACCCTAATTAACGCATTTAACCTTTAGCTGCCGGTCAGACGGCGCATCAAACACAAATCCCAGTCCGAGTCCTGCTCAGTGTTTCCATTCTGTCACTTTATGAATTTATGGACTTCACTGCTTTGGCAGAAAGAATCTGTTTTGACCTTGTAGGAACAAGTGCAATCATTTCTTTTTTTATTAAGCAGATTTTAACACAGAAGAACATTAATGAAGTGAAGCACGAGTGAAGTGTGAAACAAGCTGCTCCAGTGTCTTCTGTGTTTACGAGTAGATTTTATTAAAGTTTTTCTGAGCTCTTGTTTTTCTGTGAATGAGGCAGAGGAGAACGTGTTGTGGATCTCTGGCGCCCCCTGCTGCAAGGATGCGCTCAATTAATGTTCAGTCATGACTCTGCAAACCAGGATTTTATTTATTTATTTTTTAATCACTTGGACATCAGATTATGCTCAATAACATGCTCACATGGACAAATCACTCAGTCATGCAGGTCGTTCTTAAAAGCTTCACTAAACACTAACAGGACTTCTGTTTATTTTTTAATGTTCAGTTCTCCAGAACTAAAGAAGCCTTTTTGGACGTGAAACATCTTCAAGATAAACACAAAGACAAGTCCAGTTCACTTTTACTGAACCTCTCAGGTTTACAATCAGACGTTTTACAGCAAAAAAAGGGAAAAATTAACGAGACATTTCTGCAGAGCATCAAGAA
>NW_007578941.1:20169-22666 GCF_000690725.1 Stegastes partitus | reverse complement strand
TCCACAAAGGCTGATTTGGGGATTGTTTTAATCTGACTTGACACGAAGAACACCTCGGTCACGGTGGCTCCAAGGAGGCGTGGGATTTCTGTCGCTGACTTACTGAAAACCTTCTGGTTCTCGCTGGGGCAGTCGGTCTCCTTCTCACATTGCTGGTCTTGAGTCAGTGAGAAGTCAAACAGTAGAGACAGAAAAAGAACGATGATTCGTCTTCTTGACATTTTCAGTCACTGCAAAAAAGAAAAACACGTTTTCAAAGTGTGTTTAAGCTGTAATTGAATAAAATACTATTTCAAATAAATCTTTTATCTTCCTGCTTTAGTGATGGCGCTACTTTTATGGTTTCTATCAGCTCAAAATTACATTTTATCCCCTTAAACTGGTTTTCTTATTTCAGTAAAAGTACAAAAAATAAGGTTTAAGTAAAGCACTGTTTGGAATAAATCTCATCCATCTTTCTGTTTTGGTGATGGCAGTTTACTTTTGTGGTTTCCATCAGCTTAAAATTACATTTTGTCTATTTAAACTGGTATTTTAATTTAAACAAAAGTGTATAAATGAGGTTTACATAAAGTACAGTTTCATGTAAAATCATTTATCTTTCCATTTTAATGATATCATTTCACCTTTTGTGGTTTCTATCAACCTGAAATTACATTTGGACCCTTTTAGTTAGAATTTTAACTTCAGCAAAAGTGCAAACATCAGGTTAGTAACTTCTTTAGCATGGAGCTGCAACTCAACCACTGTTTGCAAAATCAAGTTTTAGATTTTATTTTAGGGTAAAGCAAAGATTTAAACTGGAAAAACTGGAAACCTTAGGTGCCTTTTCTTCAAGTTAAGCTACAGCGAACCTCATTTGAGAGGAATAAATGATTTAAGTGCATCTAACTTTAAATTAATTTGGATTAGAACGATTTGATTACCTGTTGCAGCAATTCATTCAAGTCTTTTTTTTTCATTGTGTAACTTAAAAGCTTGTGGAGTTATCTTTGAATCTCTGTGCTGTGAAATGCTGAAAACAAACAAATTGAACATTTGCCTACCTGATTACTTCCTGAAGCCGAGACGAGACACAAACAAGCAGCGTCTCATTAGTTATCTTCTGCGTCGACCTCGAGCTCGCGAGTCCCACGTGAGGCGTGGCGAAGCAAACTTCTGCAGCTCGAGATAAGAGCGAGTTTTTCAGTTACTGCGGGTCTGTCGGCTCCAAGATGACCAAATTAATGTATTTGTACTTATTCCTGACATTTACTGGGGTTCTGGCATTCTGGGTAATAAACTAAATTAAAAGCAGCCGAGGATTTGGTTTTAGGCCTGAAATGTGCTCCTTTAAAGGCAAAGTTTTATAGCATTTAGCTCCCAGATGTTTCATTATTTTCACAGGAAGAAAAAAAAACGCTTTTACTTCCCAAGACTGATTAGAGACAGAATGCATTTAGTCTGATATAAGCAAACGGGCTCCTTGGAAGAACTGACACAAAGCAACAGAGAGCTCACAGATACCACATCTTGACTTTAGTAGACAAGAAAGTGTTGGTGGAGACACTTTAGATGGAGATACGGGATGAGCAGAACCCGTTTTAATCATCTGAACAAGCAGCTATCTGAGGTTTTTGGTTTTTTTTCCTGCAAACCAAGTGGCTGCAAAATGCAATGCAATCCAATACGAGCTCAGCTACAAACTTTACTTACTTTAGTTTTAAATAACACTGTCACAGATTTTATTTTGACTGTATGTTTATTACTGAGGTTGTAGATTGAAGTTGTGTTGGACTGAAATGTGTTAGATGGTTTCTATTCAAACATGAGGAGCAGCCAGAAATATGAGAAATACAGTTAGTTCTACTGACAGAATAAATATAGCTGCAGTACCTACCACTCAGTGTGTGAGATGTGGAGCGATATTGGAAAAAATTAATTAAAATATTACATGTGGTAGCCAGGATACCAGAAAATGTTGGTACACTGGTATATTAAAAGACAAAAAAATGCTGAAATAACTGCAAATATCTCTAGAAGTAATGATATTTTTACTAACTTAAATATATTAAAATATAATGTAAATTTCAGTCAAGAAAACAACAACATTGTGGACATGATGTGCACAGTTTTGTTGGTCAACATGTAAATAAAAATCTGTTCTTCTGAGGTTATACACTCTAAAAGGTAATACCAACGCTACTTGAAGCACATTTACTTATTTCTCATTGTCCTGTTCATTTAACTCATGGACTGTATGTACTCATTGTTCCTTAAAGAGTTATAAAACTAAGTACACTTGAGTAAACTGGACTGGAAACGTTCTGTTCCTGGACTGAACACGGAGCTCAGCAGTGCACATGTGCAGTAGAGAAGTTTCCAGAAACTTTGCGGGGCGGCTGTGGCTCAGGTGGTAGAGCGGGTCGGTCAATGATCGGCAGGTTGGCGGTTTGATTCTGCCATAGACTGTCTAAAAGATGGACGTAGCAACCGGCCCTGAAAAATGAAGCCAACC
>NW_007578941.1:18207-19814 GCF_000690725.1 Stegastes partitus | reverse complement strand
TTTAAGCTGTTAGCTAACGCTATGCAAGGTTGGCATAACTACAGCGATGTTATTGCTAACGGGGAGTAGCTTAAGCTAGGTTAGCACAACTTTAGCAATGCAACGTAAATGAAAAGCGCGACCGACACAACGAAGCACGCATCACTCGTCTAGCTGTAGCTTCCTCCTGTACTACGAGAAGACAGCAGTGAGGACTGAAGGACTGAATGGAGTCAGAGCTCCATCTAGTGGACAAACGGCACAACGACAGCATTCTGGTTTGGAGGCAAAGTGGTTGTTGGTGTTGTGGTTGTGGGGATGGTGGTGGCTGGTTGTGTGGTTGGGAGCGTCGACGGGGTAGTTGTAGGGATTGTCGTGGTGGTTGGGATGGCGGTCGTAGGGGGAAGCGTGGGGCAAATAAGCTCCTCCTCTGTTAATGATGTGATTGCCGTCCCTTTGAGATGCTCTGGATGCTCGCAGACCACCTGAGACGAAAGCTTGTCAGAGTTCACCTTCAGCCAGGTGTGAAAGTCTATCAGGTTACAGTCACAGCTCCAGGGGTTGCTGCTCAGGTCGAGTCTTCTGAGTTTCTTTAAAGGCTCGAAAACATCCCCAGGAAGCGTCCGCAGGTTGTTGTGAGCGAGTTTGAGCGTGACGAGCGACTGAAGCCTCTCGAACACATCTGCATCCAACGACTTTATCTCGTTGAGCTGGAGGTTCAGGTCTGTGAGCTTCTCGGGGCCGTCGAAGAGGTCGGCGGAGACGGCGACGAAGTGGTTTTCAGACAGATCCAGCTTCTTGACTTTCTTCAGAGGGCCGAATATTCCTTTAGGAAGAGAGCTGAGGTTGTTCTGTTGGAGGCTTAAATCCGTCAGTTTGGGCATTTCTCCAAACAGCGCCGGAGGCAGACTCGTCAGCTGGTTCTTCTTTAGCGTCAGAATTTTGAGCTGAGGGAAGCCGACAAAATATCCTTCAGGTAAAGTCGTCAGGAGGTTACTGTCCAGGTACAGCCTGTTTAGTTTGTCTTTATGTGGAAACAGATTAGGTGATAGCTCTGTTAGTTTGTTTCCAGACAAGTTAATTTCCCTCAGGTTTGGTAAATTCTGAAAAATATCTTCAGGAATGGAGGTGAGCTGATTCTCATAAAGCCTTATTGCCTGCAGTTCCTTCATGTGGGAGAACCAGACGGTGGACACGGCCGAGAGGTTGTTTTTACCTAAATTGAGCGTCGCAAGGTTGTCCAGACCCTCAAACGTCTCGTCTTCGATCGTTTCGATACCGTTCCCGTTTAACAGGAGGTCCCTCAGTTTTTTCAGGCCTTCAAAGAGGCCCTTCTCGAGCCTTTGGAGCTCGTTAAACTTGAGTATAATTATCTCCAGGTCGCTGTTGTCTTTGAAGACTCCCACTGGGATCGATGTTAAAGGAGTGCCGGAGATCTCGATGTGCTTGAGGTGAACCAGACCTTCGAAAGCTCCCAGCTCGATAGACGTCGTGTCGGTGGTCATGAACTCCACCTTTTCCAGCTGGGGGTTCTCCACAAAGGCTGATTTGGGGATTGTTTTAATCTGACTTGACACGAAGAACACCTCGGTCACGGTGGCTCCAAGGAGGCGTGGGATTTCTGTCGC
>NW_007578941.1:0-15917 GCF_000690725.1 Stegastes partitus | reverse complement strand
GGTAGCTACGTCCATCTTTTATACGGTCTATGGATTCTGCCCTGTAACCTGTGTTTAGGTAAACTTTACCAGTAGATATGAAGTAAACTGAATTTAAGACTAATGGTTGTATTTACTTACCTTTTTTGAGTGCGACCGGGTTCCTAGATTCGTTTAAGGTAAGATCAACTTTTCGCATTTTACAGTGTACTAGACATCTGTATGTTGGCAAAACATGGAAAAATTAGTCAAATAACAGCTTAAAAAATATTTATTTACAATAATTATAGATTTTTAAGCCTTAATATAGATAATCGTTTTTTTCAAAAACCAGAAAATATTTATGAAATTATCTTTTTTGCTCATTTAAATAGAGTGAAAGTCAGTTTAATCACCAATTTATTTTTATTTCTAAAAACATAGATCTTTGATATGGACATCATTTTAGTATAGGGATTTAAATGATTTTTATTTTTTTATTTATTTTTTGACTGATTTTATCAACTGGGATCTTCAGGTCAAAACAGTTTTAAGTTGTTTTTTCTTTTTTTTTATTTCTTTACAGTGTATGTTCCTCCCCTCGGACTGTCGTGTGAACACCAGAGAGCATTCATTCAGTTTTCCTGCCCTGTTGAATGTAAACATGTAGACAACATGCTCTTATTCCCACCTCAGGAAGCGGGTAAACAAAGACTAACCTTAAAAGCAGCTGTCCTTCAGGCCCAGGCTTTTATGTCCAGTGTTCCGATTGTGTTTTCTGGTTTTTAACTTCCTCACCAGACCACTGTTGTTGTGGGGCAGCAATCAAACGTACATCACAACATCTGTGACTCATTTGTTGTGTCAGTGCTCTGTAATTACACGCAAAGAGCGAGGTGGAGTTTTTTTTGGGATTCTCGCCAGAATGTTTTCAAACGTCACTCTGACTCAACAGCGTGGCTTTCAGGAGAATCTGCCTCAGACTTATGGGGCGATTTGGCTTTAGTTTATCATTATTCCTTCTGTTAGGATCAAGAAAACGGGTGAAAAGTCGTCGCACGGGGTTGGATTTGTTCTTCTATTTGGTTATTTCTTCTCCTGATCTTTGAAGTAAAATAAATGATGTGTTAAAAACAACGTGCACGATGAATAAACACGAGCAACAGCCTTGTTTTACACACCGATGCACAAGAAAAGGCAAAAACATGCTCTGACTTCTCTCCATTAGGTGGCAGTCTAACGGCAGAAATAGTAGAAATAAAGTTTATCAAATCAAGAAGATAACATAAATGTAGTGCTGAATGTACACTAACATAGCCTTACTGTTAGTTTTAGACTTTCAAACCGACATTTCTGTGAATGCCACGCCGTGCATATTTTAAATCCCGCTCAGTCGGGAGTTTTTGTTTTGCACAAACTGAGTTGGCACACGTTCAGGAATGTATTGGTCGTCCAAAGATTCATGTGCAGTCGACAGAATTTCAATACGTAGCCGTGTGATTGCATGTCACAGTGATGTTGTTTGTGTCTGTGATTTTATGAGTGTTTGAGCTCATTTTCTCAAGATGTAAACAACTTGCAGAGAAGTGATGCTTGCATGTTTGAATTCGTCCCATAAAAGGTCAGGAAATGATAAAGACAGTCTCACTAAAAGTTGTGCATTTATTCAACACATTGAAGCATTTTGCATTGAACTGTGTTATAGCCGGATTACATCTTTGATTTCGTAGCCCAAAAAAGAAAACGTTAAACTGTTCGCTAAATGCATTGTTGTTAGCGCAAAAGTCGTTGCACAAATTAATGCTGAGAAACAGGAGAAAAAAAGGCTTAATGCGGATTTAAATTCACTAAAAAAACAAAAACAGAAAGCACACAGATTCAGTGCACTCGAGTTTACATTCACCAAAAAGTCCAGCTCTGCCATGAGATTGTAAGGTTTGTGTGTTTACAGTTAGCTCGTTGATAATCAAAACTGAAAGCTAATGAAGTCAAAAGCAAATCCGTTTACTTGTTACTCCTGAACCGAGCCGCAGCGGATCGTTCTGCTACCGTCGACTCTAAGCTCCACATTTTCCGAGCAAACCGCGGTGATCAGCGAGCGGTTTCCTCTTGGCTTCCACAGCCCTCGGCCTGCTGATGTTGCTTGTGGTCCAGACTACAGCACGGAGTTCGTATTCCCGCGACCGATATCTCCTTTCCCGCTCCTGTTCCTCTTCCAGCACACGCAGCCGATGATGACGGCGCTGATGATGGCGAGGCAAACCACGGCGACGACGACCAGGATCATCGACGTGTCTCTGGAAACCGTTGTGTTCTGGTCCTGTCCGCTGCTGGTGACCTCCTCCTGCTCCGAGGTCGGGGTGGTCTTCACGGCGGGCGAGGATGTGGTTCTTTTGGTCGGAGGCGTGTTGGGTTTCCTCCTTTTCCCCGTCGAGGTCAACACAGGTTCCTGCGTGGGGGCGAGAAGCTTCAGGATGTCGTCCGTCACCTCGGTGAGCGTCTCGCCGGTCAGGGCGAAGGGACTTTCACAAACCACCAGGGTTTGGTTGACCTTGGACGGGTGGCGTTTCAGCCAGTCCCTCAGAGGAACAATGTCCTTGTCGCACCTCCAGGGGTTCTGCTGCAGGAGAATCTCATCGGCTGCACTGAGGGCGTCCAGACTCTCCTGCGGCAGGTTGGGGAAGGAGTTGTTCTGCAGGTCTATCTGCCCCAGGTGGGTCAAACCCTGCAGGAAACCTGAAGGAAGGGAGCTGAGGAAGTTGTGTTCCAAGGAGATGTTGACCAGACCGGGCAGCCCCTGGAAGGTCCCGGCCTGCAGCGTGGTGAGCAGGTTGGTGTGCAGCGAAATCTCCCCCACCTGCTCCAGGCCCCTGAACGCACCGCTGGACACGTGGCTGATCCGGTTGCGACTGAGCACCAGGAGGCGCAGCTGAGTCAGGTTCCTGAAGGTGTCGTCCTCCACGCGACTCAGCTTGTTGTCATACAGCCACAGCTCCTGCAGCGCCATGGGTCCGAACAGGCCCGGGCCCAGGCTCTCCAGCTGGTTCTCGTACAGGGACATATGGGTGAGGAGGGGCAGGTTCAAGAAGATCCCCTGCGGGAGAGTCGTGAGCCTGTTGTGGGAGAGGAACAGCTTCTTGAGCTTCAGAGTTTTGGAGAACAAGTCGCTGTGGAGGTGGGCGATCAGGTTGTCCTGCAGGGAAACCTCCTCCAGGTTCACAAGGTCGTCGAATATACCGAGGGGAAGCTCCTGCAGCATGTTTTTGTTAAGACGCAAGATTCTCATGTCGAAAAGACCCTTGAATGTCTCCCCAGGTAGCTGACTGATGTTGTTTCCAGAAAGCGAAATGAACTGCAGCTGGGCGAGGGGGTTAAAGGTCTCCTCAGGTACGGAAGTGAAGTGGTTCCTGCTGAGGTCGATCTTGCTCAGAGCCCCCAACGCCGAAAACCACTGAGGACGAAGCGCCGAGAGCCGATTGTTCGTAAGGGACAGAGAGCTAAGGTTCTGGACATTCTGGAACAGGGCCTCTGGGAGATCTTGAATTTCGGTGCCGGTAAACGCCAAGGCGGCCATTAACGGAGTGGAGTCAA
The DNA here is from genome assembly GCF_000690725.1 of Stegastes partitus. NCBI lineage: Eukaryota > Metazoa > Chordata > Actinopteri > Pomacentridae > Stegastes > Stegastes partitus. The sequence continues at coordinate 12,368 of NW_007578941.1, read as the reverse complement.
ACGTGCCGGGATGCACTTCCCTCAAAGCGCTGTCTTTAATCGCAAAGATGCTGAGGGTGTCGGAGAAACCAGTCAGGTCCTCGGACTTCAGGGAGTCAAAGCTGCACTGGGAAAGGTAGAGGGTGGTGGTGGACGGTGGCACAGCGGAGGGGAATATCGGCAGGCCGCTGCAGTAGACTCTGCCTTTTGAACACTGACATTCATCCGGACAGGCCCGGACGCCGGCGTGGACGGAGCAGAGGAGCAGGAGGGTCAGCAGCAGCTCCATGGTGGTCCTGGAAGAGAAGGAACAGAAGGAAACGGTTGGTTGTCGGGCTTCATGTGTTAACCATTAAATACCGTCTCACCATTTCACTAGATCGTTTGTCAACGCTAAGAAAGATGCACGAGTTGAGTGTTTGCGTAATGTTGAGGAGACATTTCTGGACTTGGAGACATGTTTGTGTTTGACAGATTTGTGCATTTACTGGACGAAGTAGGTCAGCAAGTTTAAAGTTTCTGGAGCTCTGGTTAAGTCGACCTCATCTTCTCCGTCTTGTAAGTCCACCAGGTGCAATAACAAATCTTTGTTGTGTCCTGTTAAGCTTTCTGCTGATAAAAACCTTCGAGGTGACGTCACTTTGTGCATTCGCAGGTGTACGAATGTTAATTTTAATAGCAACTCTCAATATGGGTGATTCGAAGGTATATTTCCATTTATTTGCTATTTCATCAGGCACTGTTTTTAAAAGAAATCAAAGATTCAGCTTTTTTTCATAATTGGTTTAGCAGAGTTAGTAAAAACTATTTTTTTGTTGTTTTTTAAAATTTTTCTTAATTTTTTTTAACTCCATATAGATTATTATTATTTTTTTTTTTTTTTAAAGTTTTGTTATTATTTTATTTTATTTTATTTCGTTTTTACAATTAAAATACATAAAATGTCCTGTTAGTGGCTGTTGCTGTGGCAACCGTTTTAATTAACAGACAATTGAATTATTATGTTTTTGTCCTTTTTTTTGGTTTTACAACAGATACAATAATAAAAAGCAGAAAATCTTTTTTTTCTCTTTTCTTTCTTTTTCTTTCTTTCTTTTTTTCTTTTTTTTCTTTTTTTTAAAGAGTCTGTTTTACTGTGGAGTTCCCATTAAAGTACAGAAAATATCTTGGGTTTTTGTTTTTGTTTGTTTTTAGCAACAGATACAATAATAAAAAGCAGAAAATCTTGTCTTTTTTCTCTCTCTTTTTTTTTTTTTTAACCAACGATACACCTTTTTTTTTTTTTTTTTTTAAAGAGTCTATTTTACTGTGGAGTTCCCATTAAAATACAGAAAATATCTTGGGTTTTTGTTTTTGTTTGTTTTTAGCAACAGATACAATAATAAAAAGCAGAAAATCTTGTCTTTTTTCTCTCTCTCTTTTTTTTTTTTTTAACCAACGATACAATATTTTTTACCAAACAGTCTATTTTACTGTAGAGTTCCCATTAAAACACAGAAAACGTCCTGTTACTGCTTCATTAACAGTCACTTTCCTTGTTTTCTAATTACAGGACAAAGTTTTTCTGCTATTTTATGGATTTATTTGTTAGTTTTACTCAACTCTAAACAGTAAAGAGAGTAAAAATAAACGTGTTTTTACTTCACTGCATTGTTTCTTCTCCGGGACAATGAAAGGAAGAGATGTGGTGTGTTTTTCTCTCCTGCTGCACTTTAAATCACCACAACAATACGGCAGCTCTACTGAAGGCAGCTCTAATTAGTAACAGTGCCGACATGCTGCAGCCTCAGCGTTCCTGTTTCACCCAAGAAGGAGGCATTTACATAAACGCTGCCCACCAACGCTGCAGGCCTCGCTGCTCCATCGCAGCGCAGAGCAGGCCGTCAGACTCCAGATCAGTTTGAAAAGTTCTCTTCTACTGAACATGCACGTGATGTTTAGGTTTTGGCCGTAAAGGCTCCGAGGAGACGAGCCAACGTCATGACCTGCTTCTCCATTTAAAGCTCTGCAGCTCCAGGCTGGCAGGCGTGAGCTGCTTCTCGCTGGCTGAGATGTATTAGGGTGCAGAAAGAGTCTTTCTCGAGGAAGTAACTTTCTAAAGAGGCCAGAGAGACCCTCCAATGAGCTCAGCCGCAAACACACCACACTTCTTCTTTCCTTTGCTTTTTTTCCCTCACATCAAAGACACGACGGTCATAAAATACGTCCCGGTGCGTCGCAGCTGTTCACATTTTCTGTCTTTTTGGACGTTTTGTGCTCACGTCTGAATCCAGTCATGGCGTCCTGGGAAATGAATGTTTTCATTGTTATTATAAAAAAAACGTCATTAGTCTCATGTTCTTTTTTCCAGCCACAGCGGCGGTTCTCACTTTCGCTTCTTTGGGTCATAACGTTCTTTATGTGAGATTTCGTGGTTTTAAACACTTCCTGGTTCTGTTTTTTTTTTTTTTTTGTTGCTGTGGATGGTTCAGGTCAGAGTTCAGACTCAAGGGCAGGTTTCTCATTACACAACTGAAGGCTGGGTACTCATTGGGGAATTGAAACCACACTTCCCTGTTTGGAAAATATGACCACGTTTACAGTATTTTCACCGCTCGGCCCACATAAATTATTCAAACTCTATGATTTATCACTGCACGCTACTAAATTAACTGTTTAATCCTGAGACTTCCCACTAATATGCTGCATTTATGTTGTGTTGCCACAGGAATCAGCATTAACACAAACTGTAGTTGTGTCTAAATGACTTTTTCTTCTTTGAAAATGTGAATTGCAGACGTTTACCTTAACCAGCAATGAGTCTTTAATGTCTACGATGATGAATTGATGATAAAATATGTAAAAATGTCCCATCTCAAGGCATCAGTTGTTAGTCATATTCTTAGTCATCTAAATGTTGTTTTATAAGCTGTTGTGCAAAAATGAAGACGTGTCGCTCATTTCACACTCAGCTCTTGTTTCTGGCTCCAAAACAGAATCAGATTTTAGAGTTTTTTTGAAAAGACAAAACTTTCCATCAGAATTTTGTTGTATTCTTACAGTAATTTATCACAGTCTGGTTCTTTAAAGCTCTCAAACTTTTTTAACCATGACCCCCAAAATGACATAAGTTTGTGTTTGTGACCCCTCAGTTTGAATTTTTATCATCTCGTGAGTCATAACTTTGTTGTTCATGAATTAATCTGTTAAAAAATTAAGGCGTTAATTCCACAGATTAATTTCTTTACATTAACACACTAATTTAACACACTAACACATTAATTTTCTTTTAAATGAATGAATGACGTGAATTTTTTTCGAACAAATGAAGGGGGAAAAAAATATAAAAACAAAGGAAAATATATGGAGTAGTGAGAATGCCAAATTACAAAAATAAATCAGTCAAAGAATAAGAAAAAAAAAGTGGAAATAAAAAGGAAAAAAAATTATTTAAAAAAATAAAACGTTGCTTTAAAAGCAAAAAAAAAAAAGAAAAGAAAAATAATGAAAAATTAATTTAAAAAAGAATAATAATAAATACAATTTAAAAAAATAAAAATGATAAAAATTTTCTTTGGACCCTCACGGGGGTCCCGACCCTCAGTTTGAGAACCACTGCTTTAAAGCACCATCACCAGTTGAAGAACCTCTTTATTTTAGTGGAGGTTCTTCAAATACTGTGTGTGGTTCATTTAAAACATTAACAGCATGAAAGTCAAACAGCTGGTGATTGATTTCATTATTGATCAGCCAATAAAAAAAAAATCACAGCTTCTCAAATCCAGAGTTCTTGATGTTCTGTCCCCCAAGAACCCAAAACATTGAATGTTTTCTCGTGAAAGGAACCAGAAACGCTGCAAATTCTTACATCTGACATCATTTTAGTGAAGTTTTTTTAGAACTATCGTTAAAAATCTTCCTTACAGTCTCTTTGGAATGTCGTCCATCACCTAAAGAAAACATGTTTTGAAGCATCTTCTTGTAAGAACCTCTCCCTAAAGCTCCTTACGTGAACCTAAAACTCGTTATCAGAACCATTTTTAGCACTTTTATGTCACTGACACACATCAGAAACTTTCTCCTGCTCATGTGTCGGCCGTGACGCACGAGCAGCAGAATAAAAACCTTGTTCCTCTGCTGAATGAGAGGCCACCGTGGAACCATGTGTTCTCTCGCATTATCATTCCAGCGCGACCAAAACCGCCGACTGGGACGACCTGGAAAGATCGGCAGCTAAAAGCATTTCCAGCTCACCATGAACTGCTCATGAGAAGTTTGTTTTTGGAGAATCAGCACATTTTCTGTCATTAAAAAAAAAAAGAGCAAACTGGGAAAGCAGGAGCTGATTCATGTTTGAAGGTTTTTTGCTGAGATGTTGGAGTGACCCAGAAACATCCACAGACACATCAAGCATGCACTTTAAAGATAGATGACACTGAATCATTCCTCTTTCTACCTGATTAGTTTGCTCTTGATGCTGTAAACAAGCAGCAGCAGCGTGTCATTGAACTCACCTCCTGTAGTTTGTGGCGATCAGTGAGCCCCCGGCGGCGAGCTGCTGCCTCTTTATGTCCGTCCTCTCTTCCTCCTCGGCTCCACTGATCCTCTCAAAAGTTTCCAGCTCTGCCCTCGGCTCTATCACATTTTCCTGCCCTTCGTCATCTCTCTCTTTTCTTTGCTCAGCTCTTTGCGCTCTGAGCTCATGATAGGTTTCCCCTCAGTGCCGTCCCGGCTGGGCCCCTGCCCTCCCTTCCTTCTCTGTCACTTTTTCTTTTTTCTTTTTTGTGCTAAATGTGGTGGAGGGGATCAGGGAGAAGCCCCACCCTCCGGTTCTGCTCTGTGTCTGAACTGATTTGGTGTTTTTTTTTTTTTTGTGGGGGAATTTTAAAGGCCTGTGAGGAGTTTTGGTTGGACAACAAAAGACGTGAACCTGTGAATCAGTGGCTCTGCAGCTGGCAGCCTCCGACCTGTTCGGGATTACAGCTTGTGAGATGATCCGAGAAACAAACCGGCAAAGTTGTGTTGCAAAATTAACACATTTTCATTATCCTGAATGACATAACGTGTGTGTGTTCAGCGTTGTATAAGTCCTGATGAAGTTATATAACGAGGCTGCTCCATTCACAGAACTCTTCTTGTGTGGTTTTCTGGACTGTTTAAAATGTTTGGTTCGTAGATAAATCAGATAACGTTAAGCAGCCAATGTTGAGCCTCTTTTGCCATTTCCACTCCCTCCCACAGCAAACCACAGGGAGGCAGATAGCGAGGGTGGAGTTAACGTATAGAAACGTGGTGCCGCGGCGCCCAAACCCGCACCGGAAGCACGATGCTGGAAGAAAAAACTGGTTCAATTCCCCTCGGACACCAACGCTGTGCTTCAGATGTCAAAATGCTGACGTCTTGTCATCATTCAGTCGCGTGTTGTTCACTTGTTGTGCACCGAGACAGAGTGAAATAACGTTTACTTTATAGTTTATTAGCTTAAGGGTGAATTTTGCCTTCATCCTATGAGTATTTTCAGAGCTACTCAAAGTCCAGAGGGATGAAATCCTTTTTATTTCACTTCATTTTGCTTCTTCTTTGTTTTTGTTTTGTTAAGTTATTTTTTTGGCCTTTGTGCCTTTATTGGATAGTTTTAGTGAGAGAGAGACAGGAAGGTAGGGCAGAAGAATGGGGGGTTGACATGTGGGAAAGGGTCATGAGCGGGATTCGAACCCATGACCTCCACATCGGGACTGTAGCCCTGCACATGGGACACCAGCTCAACCAGGTGAGCTGTAGCGGCGCCCCTCTTCTTTGTTTCTGAGCTAAGAAATAAGTTAGAAAATAGTAAAAACAATTATTGTGACACAGAAGGAATCATGTCTAGAAGATGCTCCTGGTGTCAGATGTAGGTAAAAAAAAGTGATCCTTTCATTGTCTAGAACTTGTTCTGATCGACAACCATCACACATGCTGATATGAGCCTGGAAAGTTTACCCAGAATGCACTTTTTAAAGTTTCCCCAAATGTGTCCAAAACTACTCAAAACTTCTCCAAAAAACTGTTTTCTGTCCAAAAAAAATCCTCTAAAACTACTCAAAACGTTTCCAAAATGACTCTAAACTTGTCCAGAATAATCCAAAACTTGACCAAAATGATTCAAACGCTGTTCAAAAGTATAAAAGTCTATTTGTTGATCCTAGTATGTTCTCTAGGTAGAAATGATCCTTTCCTTGGCTAGAACTTTTTCTGACCAACCACCATCACACATGAGCCTTGAAAGTTTACCCAGAATGCACTTTTTTAGAGTTTTCTCTGGTGAATGATCAGAAACCAGAAACACATCCAGGATACCGATGATTGTTTCTGTGACTCTGTGACATTAAACTGCTGCAGTCTGACTGTTCACATCACGATACATCCCATAATACTGATGCTACCGGCTGGTTATAGAAGAAAAATGAACCAAAAACAGAGTTATTCTTTAAACCGTGACACCTGGATGGATGTAAAGCTGATTTAGTTGCTCATTTTGCGTCTCGTTTTTGTATTTTAGTGTCTCGTTTTGATCGTTTATGATGTCTTTGGGACACTGAAACATGACACATCCCATAATATTGAAGTTGGTTATAGAGAAAATGAACAAAAACCAGATTTAGTCTTTAGACTGTGGCTCCTGGATGGATGTACGACTGGTCTGGATGCAGTTTTTAGCAGAACTCAAATGTTTTTTTATCTGATAAAATTATGAGGCTCAGAAATGCTTCAAATAAAAAAAAGATTTCGAATCATCAGGAAGCTCGTCAAGGGCTGTAATTAATCATAGCGTGAAGCTGAAGTGTTGCATGGAGTCTTTAGATAATCTGAAGGTCTTGTGCTGAAAAAAAAGGAAGTCAGGTGGGAGGAACTTTTTATAAACTGCTTGTTTTTGTTGTTGCCTTGGATTTGCTTCTGCGTGGACACAATCATTTCAAAACAATTTAATGTCTATCTTTCCATAATTACCTCACAAGTATGCATCTTTTTTTCTATTTATTAAAATCTAAAATTTGGCTCCAGAAGTCCTGAAACTAGACGGGAAACACTCACACATCAGAAACCTGGACTGCTAGTAGTACAAAACAACATCACTGGGAGCCTTGCATGGAGACGCAATGTGTGTTTGTGTGTGTAAAAGATTAGAAAATCTACACAGTTAAATTTAGCATTACTAAACTTAATTTTATAAGAAAACATTTGACTGGAACCGACTGGCGAGCAAAGACAAACACATTATTATTGTTATTATTCCTGAAGTCGCCGTCCGGAGCCAAACGTTTTGCCCAAACTGCTGCTTGATGGTTAATTATTGGAGGATTATTTTTGTGCCGCGTTGCCAGCAGTCAGCTTTGACCAGAAGTTAGCAGCGCTTTGGGAGAAATCCCTCCGAGCAGCAGGTCGGCGTGAGTTCATCGCAGACAAATAAAGCTTCTGGTCAACGAATCAACACTTTTCTTTATCTTTCCTCTTGTTTTTCGTCTGCGGTCGAATATTGCTCACGCACATGCAGAGTGATGGTTTCCTCTGTGTGTGTGTGTGTGTGTGTGTGTGTGTGTGTGAAGCCACTGTTGTGTGAGCTCAGCGTACTGGAAAGGCCTAATCGCCTGTTGTCATAGCAATGAACTTGGGTGCTGCTCGCCAATTCATCCCCTTTTGTTTGCTGTTTGCTTTAAAGTCCAATCACTTCTCGTGGAATTCGTGGCATCCGTCGGCATTTTTTTTTTTTTATGAGCGTTTAAAAAGATTTTAATTATTCATTTATGTGTGACATTCCCCTAATTGTTTGTGACGTGATTATACAGTCGACCTCACATTTATTCATAACCTCCCGTTAAAGAAGGAAGAAAAAAAATCAGCTGTGAGTGAAATAAGTTGAAATTGACAAAAGTAATAATAAATAAAAATTTTATGGAAATCGTGACATTGTTTTTGAATTGTGGTTCATCAGAAATATTTTTTTAAAAAAGAAAAAAAAAGAAACAAGCATGATGGGACCCGTGAACTAGTTGAACAACCCTTTGAGCCAATCAGGTGTTTTCTGTAACTCCCAATCAGACGTCTGCACCTGTTGACAGGTATTTAGATTCCACTGCTCATCAGCAAAGTGCTCTCATTTGTCCATTTTTAAAAAATATTCTTTTCAACCACAATTCAAAAGCAACATCTTATTTCACTAAATTATATTTTTGCAAATTTTTATTTATTATTACTTTTTTCAGATTCTACTTATTTGAGTGACTATTGTGAATTTTGCCTTTTCTTTAATAGACAGGTCTGAAAACATCTGAGGACGACCGTATGAGCTTCACTGACGACCGTTTTTTAAAGCTCCAGTTTAAAGGATAAACTCTGAGTTCTGTTATTCTACCAACGATCTCCTAAAAAAAGGGAAATCACTGCAAGGAGGCGTTGTTGTGTTTCGTAACGGAGGCTTGTGAAATTACAGGGGCGCTGTTTTTTGTTTTTTTGTTTTTGCAGAAGAATGTGTCATCTCTGAACCTGGTTAGCTCACCCAACTTGTGAAATCGTGCCTAAATGTGTTTCCTGTTTTCAAGGTGACGGTCCGATCTTCCAGGCATCCAAGTGATTCATTTTGGGAAAGAACGTCTCTCCTTCCTTTTCTATTTAAGGCGGAAGAGAAACCGTTTCAGATAAGAAGAGATTGATGTTTTGTCGGGAGCTGTTTCTCTTTCTCTGAAGCCCGACTAGTGCCCGGTACGAGTTTGTGTAACGGCTGTAGACGTGTGTTTGTTGGTGCAAATGTTCAGCTGTGAGTCAGAGAACTGAGGTCAGTGCCGGGAAAGGTACCAAAAGACATGAAATCTACTTTAATAAGTTTCAATTTTACTAAATGAGACATAAAAAGTGTAAATGATCAAATATAAAAACACACCTGTATGATAAATGTCGCTGTAGAGATAAGTTGAGGATAGTTGTTGGTTTTCGTTGCTCATTTTTTCACCCTATTCCAAAATCAGATAAACTAAAATATCAAGTTTCACCGACTAACCAGCTCCAGTTATTCAGGCAACGTAGTTTTCTTCTGTATCAGCAAAAAAAAAAAGCATAAACAGCCGTGACATGTTTTATGTGCTTCAGCTGCTTTCTTATAAACATGCTGAACAAAAGCACAGTTTAGTCTTTATACTGTGACACCTGGAGTGGATGTAAAACTGACTCGGTTGCAGTTTTTTTTACAGAATTCAAATGTGTTTTTCGGTCCTGGAAACTTCTTTCTCCTGTGTTTAAAAAGCTGTGAAGGATTGAAAATGCTGGAAAAAGAAATTCAAGTTTAAAAAAACAAAAATAAAAAATATTTGTAGTATGAAGGGGAGATTTTGTACGGCTTCAAGTTTGTTTGTTTTTTTTAAAAAAAGAAAAAAAAGTTTATTTGAATGATTAATTTTTCCCTGCTCTTGTGTTTTCCATTAGTAATGTAGAAAAGTTCAGTAGATGGGAGAACAAGAGTCAATCCACATGCATTTTGTTGTTTTACTACTCAGATTAACAAGTTTACCAAACTAACGAGTTCAGTCAGAGTCGTTCACTCGTCTATATATGAGCAGCCGGTGCAAAAATCCACAAGAAGCCCCAAAAACAAGAGGTTCCCCCCTGAAGAAAATAAATAGCCCGACAGGATTTATTGGCTGTACTTCATTTGTTTTCTTGCAGGACGTTTGAAGTCGACACCAGGCATGTCAATGAATAATCACTAATTGATTAACTGAAGTTAATTAGGGTTAGAGGAACATGCAAGTCAGAAAATGTATTGCAGATCAGCTGCAGTACCTCGTTGTTCCACCAGGGGGATCCTCTTACTGTTTAATGAGATAGAAGTCAACTTTACTGTCAGTTCTGCCGTATGTATAGGGGCTCGGCAACCTTTAACGCTCAAAGAGCGATTTGGACTCGTTTCCCACAAAAAAACAAAACAGCAGGAGCCACGAAACCCTTCTGACTCTTCTGTGTGACAAAAACTTCAACACTTTTTATGTTAATCTTACAGGATCCCCATAATCTTCAAATTTAGAATTACATTTTAAAAACTAGCGAACTTACACGAAATATATTTAAATTAAATGCTCATTATTCATTTTCCAACGCCATAAGGAGCCGCAGCAGAGATACAGTCGTCCCCAAATGTATTCACACCCTTCCATTAAAGAAAAGGCTAAATTCTCAATAGTCACTCAAATAAGTAGAAACTGGAGAAAGTAATAATAAATAAAAATTTGCTAAATTATAATGAAGTGAAATAAGTCATAGCTTTTGAATTGTGGATTAAAAGAATAATTTAAAAAAAAAAATTCTGTAGCGTTTAATGACCTCCAACCAGCAATTACATGTAAGACAGTGCTCCATTTATTCTAATAATTATGTGAGCAAACTACACAATGCAACGTTTGAATGAACCTAATATTTCAAATAAGCCTTTTTCAAATATTCCTGGAAAAAAAACAACCTGGTTTCCATTAAAAAATTATTTAATAAGATGTATAGTTGAGCCAACTGTTAATATTACATTTGCACAACAAAATGTTAGAAATGAATTCAACAAGATGTTCAGTTCATGAGAGTTTTATTGGCTTTATTGGTTATTTCATGTTGTCTCGGTTAGAATTTAGATTTGTACAACTTCAAATGTCTTAATTCCACACAAAATAATAATCGATTTATGAAAAGGTTTCAGCTTTATTCTACGTTTAAGAAGCTCAGATAAAAAATATGTCAGCATGCAGAAGTGAAGGATTTGAAGGCAACCAGGTTGTACGCTGAACTCTGCAAGTGTTTACAGATGACAGTCGAATGAAAACTGATAACAGATGTTTAAAAAAGAAACGTGACTGGGGATGGGAGAGGCAGCATCATGATGACTTATCTGGGTGGTGTTTACATTCCTCAGCTGCAAGGCCTCAAATCACCTCCGTCTCCTCCGCAAACCAGCTTTTCCTTCAAACATGGTGAAAGAAATGAAGACGTGTGCACATAATACGATTTATTAGTAAATATACCGACTGATTACTCCAAAAAAAATATACTGTTAATAACTCCTGAAGCTGTGACGTTTGTTCATGCAGTTGGAGAGATTCACCACTAGAGGGAAACAAAGCACTGGTGATGGACGGCAGGACGTTAAGACGCTCAACATTCGTTTCATCAGTCAAATAAAACAGAAAATTTACAGATACTGCGCGTTATGAATTTTAGCATGAACCCTTAAAACTTAAACAACTAATTATTAATTCAAATATGACTAATTTGCCAAATATTTTCTTGATTAATCAATTAAATGTACAAAAAGTGGTGGAAAAACACCTTTCACAAATGCCCAGAGCTGATTTGCTAATTTGTCTAACAGTCGATCAAATTTGTTTTTACATATGACAAACAAAATCAGAAAAACTTTACGTTTGATCGGTTAGCTATGAAGTATTTGCTAATTAATTTCCTTTGAATTGATTAGTCAGCCGATCCTTACAGCTTGATGTAAACTACATTTAATTATAGACAAATGTTGACTTTCGTTAGCGTAGTTTTGTTAGCCGCTGTAGTATATTATATGTATATATTATATACTGTTATTGTATTTTTATTATTATTACATGTTTGTATATGCTCAGCAATGTGCAGTATTTCAGTGTTAGTTACACTACTGCTCTTATAGTTCTTAATATACCAAATAATCTATCTTTAAAAGAATAAGCAATCCCACTCTATTCATACATACATTTATTTTATTTTTTTTAACTAGATGTTATATTTTATATTTGCACATTTCTTACCGTACTTTTAAACTTGTCTAAATGTGTGAATGCACTTGTAGGATTGCTGCTTAATTTCATTGCAATGACAATAAACGAATTCGATTGTTTTCTAAATTCCCTCAGGGATAACTTTGTCATCATTTTGTAAATCCTTTAATCTGAGTCTGACTGTCCAAAAGAAACACGTGACTCAACGCAACATTGAGCAAATTAAAAACAAGTAAGTCTCATCGCCTTGTGCACCAGCGTGTTACTCCCCGTTGCGTGCACGCTCAGCCTGCAGCTGATCTAGGATCTTGCTGAGGCGATGCATGCCATACATGGCAGCGAGGATGAGCGACAAGCCTGCAGCCACAAGAAGAACGTGACCAAACATGAGGAAACCAGTCAAAACCGCATTGGAGGGCACAAACCACACGTAGACCCAGCCTCTGTAAAAGTTGTGGTGGACAAAGTCAGGCCCTTCTTCTATTACCAGCATGCCGGAAAAAGGAGGTGATCTGCCTTGAATTTTATTAAAATTAGCATCGGCTGCATTGGGAAGGTACGCTGAAAAGGTTGAGGCATCTGAGGTGGTCGGTTGAGGAGTTGGAGTGGTAGTTAAGACTTGTGGGGTGGTAGCTA
>NW_007578940.1:247268-255377 GCF_000690725.1 Stegastes partitus | reverse complement strand
TAGCTCTCCACCGCTGTCATCAAAACACCAAATGAGGGAATGTCTGTTTGACAAATGTTCGTCCCTCCATTAAAGGTCCAGAAACGTGGAGTATTAATGCAGAGGTGCTTTAAAACTGTTCTGGTGGCCCAACAACTTCTATATAAGCTCAGCTGCTTTTCAGCCAGCAGGTGGCGTCACAGCACACAGTATAGAACCAAGGACGGCGGCTGTAAATTCCACACATTAACAGTCCAGTCTGTACGTTTCCTTGTTTTTTTTATTTTGTCAAACATTTTCATTGAAGCATTCGTTTTACACGTAAGAAAAAACATTTCAAAGAGTCAACATGAGTCAGACTACTAAAAACAAGACATGGGTCCAAATGTTTCCAGTGTTTTTTTTTTCATTTATTTCACCAGCATAGTTGGATTTGGGCGCAAAAAATCTGCTCATGTTGGAAAGTCACACCGAGCTAAATCGAGCGGCGAACCAATGAACATCAACCGCATTTCGACCCATGTCCGCGCCACATATTTTCTACGACACAATCTTTCATCGGGATTATCAGAAACGGAGAAGCACAGACCAAAAAACATCCAACATATCGTCAGTTACTGTACAGATAGTTCACTTAATCGATAAAAATACACAGTTAACAGGCGTCGACTGGGCCCGCGAAGCTGCTCAGCCGTCGTGAGAAAGCATCTGTTTACTTCACTGTATTTTCAGTTGCATGCATGCATCACACGAGTGCTTCGGAGTGTGTCAGATACTCGAGTCGCTCTACGCGCCACGTGCAGGGTTTTGTCTGCAGACCGGTCATGATTTTCCTAAAGTGAAAACTGAGGCAATCACAGGTTGCACACTGGCTGAGGCTGAAATGGAGAAACCGCCGAGGGTTCGACTGTGACAGAATACATTATTATCTGAAATGAGGCTCGCTCGCGGTATAATTTCATTGTCCAGAATTTAGTCACTTTCCTGGTTGTCATTGCAGCCGTAAAGGACAGGAAATTGTCGATTAGTGAGGCGGCGGCCGGAGAGCAGCCTGCAGCTCGCTGACGGTTATTAGTTTCCAGAGAAGGTGGGAGTCCATTTCCCCAGAGCCGCAGAGATCACAGCGACTTTTATGACTTTATTTTTAGCTTCACCCTGCTCCTATTTATCTTTTCAAGTTGAGATTTTTCTAAATAAATACATCAATAATAGTCTAATTTTCTCACTTTGCTTTGCTAAAGTGCAGCGATTTTAACTGTTTTAAACACTGGAGCCGTTTTTCCCACTGAGCAGTTTTTAAAAAATGGTGCTTCAAGTTTGTACGCTTTAAACTGGAGCAGATTTGGCTGCATATTAAGTAGTAATTTCAATTTTTTATTTTTATTTTTTAATTTTCCTGAGCCGTCTTTCCCCCCCTGGCCATGTTATGGTGAATGTGTTGGCAAACAGCTTCTTTTTTATGGACAGAGAACAACGTTTTCATTGAGTTCTAAGGAGGTTTATTGTACCTGACAAATTTTAACCAATAAACCCAGTCAGATTTTGTTGTTCTGAAAATGTTCTGAGTAGGTTCTTGTAATGTTTTAACATCATTTAACATTATTAGACCATTATCTGAATGTTGCACTGAGAACATCCTTCCTTTCCTATCATGTAACATTGCAGGAACGTTCTGGAGAAGAACGTGTTTCTTCAATAACATGCTGAGAAATTTGTAGGCAAAAATGTTCTACCTTTGTTAATATTACATTTTATTTAAAAAAAACAACAAACATTCATCTGAGGCCTTGATAGCTTCTGGGAAACGTTTTTATAATGTTGATTTAAGCGCATTCCTTCTTTGTATGTGGCCTTGACACCTTCAGGCATCCTCTGAATTTTGCACGTAAAACATTATGTCATACTTAGCTTTTAGCATTGTAGGAACATTATTTGAAATCATAAATACCCCTGAAACCATCTTTGAACATTAGATTAAACTGTTGTCTTCAAAACATTTTAGAACTGGTAGTTAATGTTTATCAATGTCATGGGAACATTCCCTGCTAACGAGGAGCGTTCGATTTTTAGCTCTGTTTTTGGTCTCCACCACCTCCTGAGGAGAACACCCGACTGTTAAAGGCTCACAAGCTAACTAAGTTTGCATGTAGTGCATAAAATGTGTACAGTTGGTTTATTTCTTTTCAAAAAAAGCTGCTTAGTGTAACTTTACTTGTTAGTTTTCAGTGCTCTGAGCATCATACACAAACAGAAATCAGGTAAAACAACCCTTTAAAAATTGCAGATATCATTATCATTTGAATTCCAAAACTGATTCTGACTGTTAATCTTAAAATAACCAGTTTGACACTTACATGTGCCTTTTTTTTTTCTCTTTAGTGCTCCAGGGTGTAAAGACCACAGTTTATATCAAAGCTCTGCCTCTCATAAATTTACATTCGGTTAAACGTTCACTTAAAGTGAAGTATCACTTCTCGTGGCACTTTGCCAACAGAGAAGGCGGCTTCATAAAGTTAAGGTTCATTATAATTTGAACAGCATCATCTTTTTTTCCCCGGCGGTGTGAAATTAAACAGACATGCATATTACAGCGGCCCGGGAGCAGCGATTCAATTTTCCCCACAGTGGTCGCCATCTGAAGACATGAATTAAACGCTGCTAGAATTAGAAATCAAATTAGGGTCCGGATCCCCGCAGGCCCAGAGGTGGCATGTGGTCAACAGTCGGATGGATATGGAGTCTGCACATTTCTAAAGCTGTCGAGTTTGTCCCGTCGTCCTCTGATCTCCGGCTGATGTCGGGACGAGAAACACCAAAACTCCCAAACGAAGAGAAGGACGACTCATTTTGACACGAAACACACAGTTCATATCGTTTCACATGCCTCTAAAGACAGACAAGGAAAGTAAAGTGACTTTTTACTTACAAGCAGGAACACCAAGTCTTTGACAAGGATAACAAATGCACTTAAAGGAATATTTCACCTTAAACTGAAAACTCTGTGATGAACTGCCTCACCTTTACGTCATACAGCCCCCAGAAAAAGTATTCATAGTTTTCTCCTTTAATTGCTTCACGACATGATATCGTGAGCATTTAATTTGTCTCTTTTGACAAGAATTTACAGAAAAAGAGACTCTTTTGTGTCAAAGTTGAAGCAGATTTCTACAAAGTAGTGGCAATTAATTAAATATGTGAAATCTAAAGTAAGTGATTTGGAGGAGTCGTAGGTGTCCTGGTGGCCTCCCTCACCTCACTCGTCTCTTTATTACATGGTCACTCGAGGATGGCCTTCTCCAGCCAGATCAACCCGTTTACCATAATCCCTCCATTGCTTAATGATGTATTTAAAATGTAAAATAAGTGATCTTCAAAGAGACTCACCTACTTTAACACAACTGCAACCAGTCGGTGCCAAAAGTCACACAATTACCAGTGAATGTGTCTCAGTGGTTGTAATGTAAAGACACATGTACGTGGAAGGTCCAGTCAGTGCTGCTGGATGGAACCACACCATGAAGACAAACTCTGTCAAACGGTTATTCATAATTAGAAGTCAGCAGACGGATGCAAGAAAAGTTCAAGTCACTGAACATCCCTCAGGGTACAGTTAGGTTCATCATTAAGAAATGGAACGAATATGGAACATGTGTAAATCTGCCTGGAGCAGGTTGTCCTCAAAAACTGAGTGATCAAGAAAGAGACTCGTGAAGGAGGCCACCAAGACACCTACAAGTCCTCTGAAGGAGCTACAAGCTTCAGTGGCTGATATGGAAGAGAGTTGCCTGATCTTCACCAGTCAAAGCTTTATGGGAGAGTTGCAAAGAGAAGGACACGGTTGAAGAAGAGCTCATAATAAATCTGGACTAGAGTGCAACAAAGACTAGTGAGGGAGGCCACCAAGACCCCTATGACTCCTCCAAATCACTTTTTTTACATTTTCTATTTGAAAATAACTGACATTACTTTGTAGAAATCTGTTTTCACTTTAAAACTATAATTTCTGTACATTCTTGTCAAAGAAAAGCCAAATTAAATTGAGCATCATTTGATTGTTGAAAAGCATAATTCTAATGGGGGTGAACACTTTTTATATGCACTGTATAAACCTCTGGTGAAAGCTCCCTCAGTGTCTCATCTACAGCTCAGATAAGAGCCTAAAACTGTTTACATCCAAGAATGTGACGTATTATATTTTTTTAAAAACAGTGTTTTAATAGATGCATTTTGCCTTGTGGAACTTGAAGTGCAGTATTTTTAGTCTCCAGTGTTTCTTTCGCTTAAGTAAAGGATCTGAATGCTTCTTACACAACCACAGATTTTTGTTTTTCTTCCAGTCAGATGTTTGTGTGTGGGCCCACAGAGCAGCCATCTGATCATAAACTACATTGATGGTGCTGCAGTAACACCGGACACACACTGCTTTTTAATCTTTTTTTTTTTTTGGAGCTGTAAGAAAAAAAAGAGGACACAAAGGAACGATGGCTGGTGACCCAGAGGTGAGCAGGTAATGACTGAGTTTTCATTATCGAGTGAAATATTCCCATTTGAGTGTGATGAAGTCGTATCTTGGGAAGCCATTAGGTGAAATTTGAAGAGATTTTCTTTTAAGCACTCAGTCCAAGGTCCCTGTGACTTTGCGGAGGAATTCACATGAAGATGAAAGACGGCCACAAAGCAGCATTGTGCCGTCTGGGGAGGCTTCTCCATCCTGCGTGAATTCCTCCGACAATGTTCGGTCTCTAACCAGCGTGCTGCAGCTAGGGCTTCTTGTCTGCATATGACTGGCTGGTGGCGGTGGCGGCGGCGGTGCTGGTGGGGAAGTCCGGGTACACCAGGAAGCCGGTGAAGGTGATGTACTTGGCGTGGTTGCTGTAGGCCCCAAAGCCGTCTCTCTGGTGGGAGTAGAGCCACACCGTGTCGCCCGGCTTCAGCGACAGCATCAAGCTCTGGCTCTGCAGCGCTTTCTCTCCCTGGCTGTCGTCGTAGATCATCGCCTGCACCTCCAGACGGTTCTTCATCAGCTTCACCGACAGCGTCTTCTGCGGCAGCTTGCCCACGTTGAAGGAGAAGTAATAAGCTCCGGGAACCCGGCAGGTGAACACCCCCTCGGTCACGTTGAAGTCCTCTCCGATGTTGACGAAGGCCGTGTCGAAGCTGACCGGCTGGTGCTGCGGCAGCCCCACCTGGTCCACTCCCACGATGCTCTGGGTGCGCCCCACCGAGAAGGCAGATCTCTGGTCGTCTTCGTCGTCCTCCTCCTCGTCCTCCTCCTCTTCCTCCCTGTGCTGCAGCTCCTTGTCCTCCTCCTTCGCCGCCGGCCCGGTGTTGGCCTGGTTGCTGCTCGGCGGGGCGATGCTGTCCTGCAGGGGCTGCTGGGGGTCGTGGTGCGTCTCGTGGTGGTGCGTCTGGTAGTCGTAGGTGTCGGGGTAGACCAGGTACCCGTTGAAGGTGGTGTAGTGGCCGGTGTTGCTGTAGAGAGCGTAGCGGGGGTCGCCATGGAGACGCAGCCAGACGGTGTCACCGAACTCCAGCTGCAGCATCACGCTCTGGCTCTGCACCTGAGGACGGAGGCAGGCGTTATCATCCCGGCTACAGAGCCGCATCTACGCCTGTCGTACATCGAGGCGCCGACACCAAACACATAATCCAATCATGTACCTCACACAGCTCCTCATTCAGGGGAATAATCCCCTTTGTTCTGCCTTCACTCCCCACCTCAGCACAAACACACCCTCTGTAAGGAGACCCGCGATAAAAGGCCGCTGTAAACACTTCCTTAGAGAGGAAAATACATCCTGAAAGAGAGCTTAGACGTTATTTGAACCGGAGGCTGAGGAACCTGTCTAAAATCATCCAGCCCATCGTATTGCTTTCATGCCAAGACTTTGGAGAAGCCAAATACAACTATTGTGTGTTTGCATTACAGGGTTTTTCCTGGAGGAACGCAAAGAGGCTTTAGCCAGTGTCTCAGTGATAATTGAGGAATAAAACCATTTTTCTCACACACTTTTGTTTATCAAATGATGAGAAATAACAAGAAAATGCACAGATTTCTGTAAAATCAGGAAACACTTACTCATTGCCTTCGCTGTGCGTGGACAGATCATGCTAGCTGTTGAGCGTAGTCACAACTTAAAGGTCGTTCTGAGTCAGGAAAACCCTCTGGATTAACTATAAAGCGAGCAGTTAGCCTAGCGTGGCACAAATACTGGAAGAAGTTCAAAAATACACCCACCAATGCTGCTAAAAAAAAGGCAAATTTCCAAACATTTTTAACTATTTCTTTAACTCAAGAAGTTTTTCCACTTCTAAAGTCAAAGGATCATGAGGATGATTTTAAAAGTAAGTGGTCAGTTTGTTGTTATTCCAACATTTAGTCGGATAAAGCATCTGTTGTGTCAGGAGAATTTGCACTAACTAGTGATTTGGGTTTTTTATTATTTGTATTTTAATAACTCTAAATCTCTTGATTCC
Organism: Stegastes partitus; assembly: GCF_000690725.1. Taxonomy (NCBI): domain Eukaryota; kingdom Metazoa; phylum Chordata; class Actinopteri; family Pomacentridae; genus Stegastes; species Stegastes partitus. The sequence goes on along the minus strand of NW_007578940.1, from coordinate 248,921 downwards.
AGTTTTTAATGATTCCTCATTCAAATTCTTTGAGTTGCGAGTGATTCGGGGTGCTATAACTGTAAAATCCTGCATCGTAATGCCTCTGCAGTAATAATCTAAGTGAGACAATGTGCAGTGTTATAGTTTCTAGAGATATTGTTCTGCATTGAGTGTGTTTGTTGTGTGTGAGTGTGTCTCTCCCTTTGTGTGAAGCAGTAACATGTTGCTGCAGCAAAGTGTTGCTATAGAGGCAGTAGAGTCGCTTTATTCAGCTGTAAGTTGCCTCAACAGTCAGGATGGAAACTGAAGGTCTGTGTTGTGTTCGCCGTCACAGAGGAGGAACAAAGAGTCGCTGCTCGTGTTGTGTTGCTGCTGCTTCCTCCTGCTTTTCTTCACAGCAGAGTCGTGTAACATGCAGCCGACCATGAATAAATGCAGGCAGCAGAAACACAGCGAGACACAGTGCTTTAACCGTGGCCTCCTTTCTGCTTCTACATTTTACAACAGTCCAGTCCTGTAATTATAAAGTGTTTTGGAAACCACATTTGCTAAATTGAGGGGATTGTTTTGAGACAGTTTGTGCCGTTCAGCTGCTCGTCAAGCAAATCAGCGACAGCCGAGCAGGTTGACTGAGAGGCTCAACTCACTAAGACAAACGAGGACATGTGCACTTCAACTCACATGACGGCTGCAGATATTTGCAGCAAACTGTTGATTTGAAAGCACAGCGAGTTAAATTTGTTTTTGTGCTGAATTGAAATTAAACTTTCTCAATAATTTCTTTGGAATTTTGGAACCGGTTCTGTGTTTAATGATGAAAATATGCAACACTAAATAATCTATCTGCTCCATCTGTTGTTTTAGGACACCTTTCACTTTACAGTGTTTTAAAATGAAAATGATCTCCATCCATCCAAGCATTTCAGCACTATTTCTGATATAGCCTCTGTATGTGCCGTAGCCAGTGTATGATACAAACATGCCTGAAAATATCCCATGATCATTCATGTGGGACATATGGGCACCAGTGGATATAAGAATCAGAGGTGTGGCTGCTTAGTTGTAGAAAATAGAATGAACAGCAGTATTTCCATTTGTTTTTTCAAGAATGTTCCCATAATGTCTTGCTGTTATTGCACAATCCTGAGGAACTGTCACGTTGCACTTCATTTCACATTTTCTATGTGACACATTAAAAACTCTTGATGCCTGAATCTTTAATTTAATAGTGAAAAGATTCCTTTAATTGCACAAGATCAGAAACACCTGTAATTCATCAGAATGAACCAGAAGACTCAGAGAGGGATTAAAAAGTCTCTGTTTCAGTGTGCTGCTATAGCTCACCTGGTTGAGCTGGCGTCCCATGTGCAGGGCTACAGTCCCAATGTGGAGGTCATGAGTTTGAATCCTGCTCATGACCCTTTCCCACATGTCCCCCCCCCCACTTTCCTGTCTCTTTCTGACTAACACTATCCAATAAAGGCACAAAGGCCAAAAAAATAACTTTTAAAAATAGTCTGTGTTTCTACCCGTCCAGACTGAAACTCTGCCCCAGAGTTTGGAAAACTAAAATGTTGTAACCACTATTCCTAAAAGTCTCCACACTCGTCCTAAAACTCACCAGTAGTTTGGACGCCAGGCGTAAACAAAGCACAAGTTTTAAAATGAAAA
>NW_007578940.1:231934-245507 GCF_000690725.1 Stegastes partitus | reverse complement strand
CTAAAAGTCTCCACACTCGTCCTAAAACTCACCAGTAGTTTGGACGCCAGGCGTAAACAAAGCACAAGTTTTAAAATGAAAACATATTAGTGTGGATGTGGCGTTGAAGAGCTGCTATCAGACGGCATCATCACTGTCAGCACAGAAGCCCAAAAAAGAAACAAGAGGTTATATTTAAAAGACAAGTTTGACATCAGTGTGTATTTTTCTTATTGCCAACAAATCCTGTGATAAAACAACTGGTCCACCTTCTCAGTTCTTTGCAGCTTCCGAACAAAGATTGTGGCTCTCAAACCAAAGCCCAGTGGTTCCACTGAAGATAAAAAAATCTTGAATAGTTTCATTTCACGTTGTAAAATGTTTTTACAACACATTGTTGAAAAAAGAAGGAAACACTGCATTTCTTGGGGGACTGTTTCCAGCCATTATTTGGTGATGAAGGAACAAGTCACTCAGTGCAACCGTGTGGTTCACTGATGTGTTTTTAATGGTTTTTGGACAATAATGAAGTTCTGTGGCTCAGAGGAAAAACAGAACAAGATGTATGAGGATGTGGTGCACAGACTCGTTAGCTTGTTGGTTTTAATGGAATTTGTTGACAAGAAAAATCCAGACTCCTTGTGGTGATTTGGATCTTTTTGTGGTCAGTTTGTGTCTCTGTGCCAGGGGTGTCGAATTCTGGTCCTCGAGGGCCGCAATCCTGCATGTTTTAGATGTTTCCTTCTTCCAACACACCTGATTCAAATGATCAGGATCGTTATCAGGCTTCTGCAGAGCTTGATGGTGAGCTGATCATTTGAATCAGGTGTGTTGGAAACATCTAAAACATGCAGGATTGCAGCCCTCGAGGACCAGAGTTCGACACCCCGTGCGAATTTTACATCTCTGTGTGATCATTTTGCATTTCCTTATGTTGGTTTTGCTGCCTATTGTGTTAATTTTATGTGACTTTATGCTGATTTTGTCCCTCTTAGTGTTCATTTTGAATCTCTTCATGTACATTTTGTGTCGCTTTATGTTCACTGATGTGTTTTTGATGGTTTTTGACAATAAGAAAAAAACAGAATATCACCAGCATCAGTCTGATAACTTCAGCTCCACCTAGAAAAACGCTCTGATTGGCTCATTTGCAGTCACTCTACAAAACAACAACCCAACTCTTCGATATCCAGAGATGTGAAACCCACCTTCCTCTCCTCTCCAGCGTTCTCCTCGTACACGATGGCCTGCACTTCGTTTCTGTTCTTCATCAGCATCACTGACAGGTCTTTATGTGGGAACTTCCCCACTGTGAAGGAGAAGTAGTACGCCCCGGGGATGCGGCAGCGGAACAAGCCGGCCTTGGCGTCGAAATCCCCGCCGATGTTGACGTAGACGGTGTCAAAGGTCACCGTCATCTTTGGGCCTCCCTCCATGCTGCTGGTGCGAGCGACCGAGAAGGCCGAGCGTAGCTCCACGTCGTCCTGGAGACGAGCGAAGCCCTCGACGCTTCCCGCATGGTTCAGGCACAGCAGGCCAATCAGGACGCTCGCGGGGAGCAGCATGGTACCTGCAGGAGAGTTAGAAGATGAGAGAAAAGCTTTAGCCACGAGAAAATCCACTCTCAGATCTTTAATCATCGCAGCTGTGACGTGAAGTTCCACTTTGGAGAAGATGCGACACAGATGACCCGGCAAACCGAAACAGGTGACTAATTATGAGAAGGGAGCTGAGAAAACTGACGCCTGTCTTTGTTTGCTGTTCTGGTCGGTTGCAGCTCATCTCCCTCTGCTCCTCTCATGATGCACCTGAGGAGGATTTAATACGTTTCTCTGATTCATGCGACTGAGATCCTACAGCCGCCCGAGGACTGTTTCCAGTAATTCTGTTGCTCATTGATTGTAACTTTTTGCAAAATGTTTTCATTCATTTTCCAGAGTGTAGAATCACCGTCCCATCACATCATTTCGTGCTTCAGCGCTCCTCTCTGGTCATTACAGATCTGCGTGTTTGCAGTCAAACCGCTGCTCGTTTTTCCTGTTGATTGTTAGTTTCCTTAACTGCAGACTAAGACTTGGTCTGCTGGGTTTCATTTGAAATTTGGGCAAAATCCCAGAGGTTCAACGAATCATGGAGCTCCTGAGCCAGACTGAAGCGAGTGTTAATGGTGCTTGTTAGAAAGCCTTTTCAATATCAACAAAGAGCAAAAAGAAAACTATGCAGAATGACACAAAGACAGAAAACGACTACAAAGAGACACAAAACAACAATAAAGAGACATGAAAAGTAAGTAAAAAATGAACACAAAAAGACAAAAAGTAACCACAAAAAGATACAAAATAACCTTAAAAAGATGCAAAAACAGCAAAACAGACACAAAGTGACCATAAAGAGGCACAAAGTCAACATAAAGACGCACAAAATTAACACAAAGAGGAACAAAATAACCAAAAAGAAATGCAAAATGAAGACAAAGAGATGTAAAATGACCACAAAAAGATGTAAAATCACCATAAGGGAGTGCAAAATGACCACAAGTAGATCCAAAATCACCACATAGACATACAAAATCGCCACAAAAACGCACACAATTCACACAAAGATGCACAAAATCTCCACAAAAACAAAACTGACACCAAGAGATGTAAAAAAATAAACAACAGGAGATGCAAAATCACCACATAGAGATGCAAAATGCACAAAGAATCACAAAATGACCATAAAGAGATGCAAAATCACTGAAGAGACACAAAAAATAACACAATATGTAGCAAAATAACCACGAAGAGACGCAAAATGAACTCAAAGAGATGTAAAAATGATCACAAAAGGGTTGCAAGATGAAAAAATATATAAAATTCATACAAAGAGACACAAACTGACCACAAGAAGACGCAAACTCACCACATACACATACAAAATCACCACAAAAACGCACACAATTCACACAAAGATGCACAAAATCTCCACAAAAACAAAACTGACACCAAGAGATGCAAAAAAATAAACAACAGGAGATGCAAAATGCACAAAGAATCACAAAATGACCATAAAGAGATGCAGAATCACTGAAGAGACACAGTTACACCAAGAAAACGACGACAACGAGACACAAAAAGAAGAGAAAGAGACGAGTTTCTGCTCCAGCACCAAAACGTTTGTGTTCTGTCTGTTACTTTGAAAAACATAAATTATTCATGTGTTATCTACGTATTCATTTACTTGGCATGTTTGCCTTTATTCAGCAGTTTGACAGCGGAGACGGTAAACGTGGGGATGGCAGCGAGCAGATTGACAACAACGACTGAAACTGGCAAAATATTGATTTGAAGCAAATTAGGTTTGTCACGGTTCTGGGTTTTTATTCGTTCATTCAGTCAGTCTGGTCATTTTTCCATTTCCTCGCAGTGAATCGGTTCTTTCGGTCGCTCCCAGCTGCCTGATCGTTCCCCTCAGTAGCTTCACCTGCCTGCCGTCTCCACTCACCTGTCCCCACTCAGCCAATCAGCCCTGCAGTATAAACAGCTCACCTCCAGCTCTGCTCTGCTTATTTGCCAGGTTGCCTTTGTGCCTGAGCTTTCTGGCATTCAGATTCTCTCTAGTTCTTGTTTTTTTGAACCTGGTCTCAGTCTGTTCCCAGTTTTTGTTTCCTCGCCTGGTTTTCAAACCCTTGTACCTGACTTTTCTTTTAACCGGTGAAGCTCTTCTGAGTTCTGGTTTTTAATTACCGGAGTTGTTCTCATCATAAGATTAGACATCTGACCACACGCTGAATCCAGCTTTTAATGAGACAAAAACAAAAAAACAACCCGGTAGGCTGCTTTAGGCAGGCAGGTTACTGACTACAAAAAGATGCAAAGGAAACACAAAGAGACACACAATGAAAATGCATAGACACCGAGAGACACAAATTATTATACAGAGGGGAAAAATAGCCACAAACTGAGAAAATAACTACAAAAAGACACACAACAATGATAAAATGATGTCGAATGAGCACAAAGAGGCACAAGAAAAGGGAACAAAAGGAAACAAAAAGATGCTAAATGACCATAAACAGAAACAAAACAATGATAAAAAGGTGCAACATCACCACAGAGATGTGAAATGACCACAAATAGATTGAAAAGTTAGTTTTAAAGATGACTGTTATACATTAGAGATATAAAACAATGATAGAAAGATGGAAAATGACACAAAGGCACAAAATGAACAGAGATTCAAGCTGACCACAAAAAAGGAAACAACGACATAGAGACGCAAAACATGGGGCAAAAAAAAAAGATATAAAATGGCACAAAAAGACCCAAAATGACCACAAATGGATGCAAAATGAACACAGATGTGTTTGTGAAATGTGAGGAGGAAGTTGGTGGCATTGCTGCTGGTCATAGGGAGGAGCTCAGGGTGGATGGATGGGTCGACACTACACCTTAAACGGTGTTTCAAACTGAAAGTTTGTTTTCAATCGTTGTTCATTAAACCTTCAACTAGTAGGTTTTGTGTCCAGAAGTAGATGCAAAATTAATATGCAGACATGTAAAATCACCACAAAGAGACACAAAATGAATGATCCTATGTGATTATAACGGAAGAGAAGGTGATGGGCACAGGGATGAGCTAGGGGTGGATGGATGGGTCAGCATTGTCATTTAACCATGACTGCTTCATTACGTTGAACAAAATCGAGATTGTTCCCTCAACCTTTTCCATTTGATTTTTTTTAGTCTTAGCATAACCAAACAGAGCAGGAAAACATCTGTGCTGTTTTACATTCCTATGACTCATATTCAGTCGGGACATGGGACTTCATATTTTGCAGAGTTTTTGATGTCAGGACCCAGAAAGCATTAAAATTTGTGGCGAAACATCACACATCCCGGCAAGAAAAAGCCTCACCGACGGAAAAAGCTTCACCTCGAGCGCAGATTTGGAGGTAAAACATTAAAACCACGCACACGGACCGACAATATCAAATACAGCCCTCACATAATGGAGCGAGCGTACATTTGCACATCACAAAAACACACAAAGTGGGCTTCAGTAAATGCGCCTGGCAGAAACACAGACACACAGATATAATCCCTGAGCAGTGGGTGAGTCATTCAGACAGATCGCTCTCAGTAGAGGAGGTATTAATGTGGCTTTTATTAGCAGAGACGAGCTCTCATTGTCTCCTAATGAACCAACAGGAAGGAGACACAGGTGGACTGTCAGCGCGCAACAAAAGGACACAGCTGATCGGATGGTTTCGCCGCTGTTTGTCGGCCTTCGTTAGCATGTTGTGTCATTTATTAAAGATGCTGTAAGAGGCGGTGCATGGACACGGAGCTGCTCATTAATAAGAACACATGACAAAGAGTGTGCAGACAGGCTAGTGGGCGGCTCTGCACGGCGATGGATGCTTTGAGCTAAATGCTAACGTGCTAATAAATAGTTTTATTCCAAATGTACTTATAGCCATTAAATTTAAATTTGTGCTGATGTTTTTTTTGACTGGGGCACGTTGAATTATATTGAAGCTGGATTTTAATCAAACATTTGTGTTAGTTTGAGGGAAATAAATCATTTGGACATTTCTTTTAAAATATGTAAAGAAACAAAAACACTGAAATTGAAATATAATCATAAAAATCTCTAGCACTGTCTTTTGTGACTTGTTTATTCCAGCCAGTAGGAATCATTTTGGCAAATTGAAATTCATTATAATCTAAAATTTGGAATAATTTGCTAATAATTATGACTAATTTTGAATTTACCACGTCCACAGGTTCAGCTTAGCACGTTAGCATGCTAACGTTTGCAAATTGTGTGTCATGATAATTGCAAGTTAATCAATCGGATGTTATTTATAGAGCACTTCTCATACAAATGAAATGTAACACAAAAATGAAGTAAAACACAATAGAAACAAGACCCTGAACCCCAACATCAGCTTAGAAATGAACCCAACAACACAGCGACTGAGGAAATGCTAACGAATGATTCATTTATTTTTATAATTTTCTGACTAAAACATAAATTTGAGTTCTGACCAGAGCTTGAAAAGGATGAGCTCAGTTACTACAGCTGGAGATACATAAACATCTGCACCACATGTCAGATACTCCAACAGATTTAGAGCCATTTCATTCAAAACCTAAACAAACAGTGAGAAAATCTCCCAAACCTGCTGGAACATTTCTGCAGAACTCGTTATCGTTTAGTCAGATATCGTCAGAAGCCCTTTCTCTTTCTCTCTCTCTCTGTCCACACACCTTTTTTCAGCATTAAATTAGACTCTATATATGACAGTTTCTGCACTTTCCGCTCACTGAATCTGACAATCAAGCGTTCACACCCACTTTACCGCGCAGAGGTGAGAAAAGAGTCTGAATGTCTCTCTTATTCATTCATTACACAATTACCTGTGACACCTTCTTATGTGAACAATGGAGCGTAATGCAACGAGAGGAGGTGTGCGGTTACCCTCATTTCTAAATGATATCTTGTCTCTAGCTTCTCTCTGAAGGCCGCCGTCGAGCGTGAGCCTTTATCTTTATTAGTGCTGCAGCAGATTTCACATCATCATCAGCTGAGATAATCAGTCTGGACCAGGGTGGTGGACCGGGCACCGTTGTCCTCAGAGCCGTGTACAAACTGAACTCATTTTAAATATTTCTTCATGTATTTTAAACATTCCTGTGGTGTTTTATTTGCCAAAAGTCGTTTTAATTGAATGCTGGCTGCAGCCAATCAAACCAAACCCCACACAGCGGCCTGTGACCACAACCTGCTGCTGCTCTTAATAAACACAGACCACAGATATACCCAATGTCTACATCAAAAATCTCTATTAACAAATAGTAATTAATTCTTTCACAATATTTGACGGTAAAATGTGTACAATTTTTGTCTATATTTAAATCAGCAATTAATTTTATTTATTTTTCTTTTTTTGCATTTTACGGATTATTTTTCATTATTTGAAAGAAATTATGTAAATTTAGGATTAAAAAACAAAAATTTTAAAGTGTTGTTTTACAGTTATCCCCTTTTTTGTTCAATCATAGATAATATCTGGTAAAGTCACAGGAATAAAAGTATTTATTTACCTGTTGATTGCTTTTTTTCTGTTTGTATTTTTTTTTTTAAAAAAGGTCAAAAATGTAAATGCCCATTTAAAAATTCAGTATTTTTACAACTAGTAATGAGTTCTTTTATATGTGACAATAGCATTGCACTGTTCTACTCTACAGAAAACAGCAAAAAAATTATCATTCTTTTCCACATATGTTTACTTTGACTGCTTTTACAGTTTTTGAATGTTACTATATTTCAGTTTTTAACATATTTTTTGGGCATCATTCTTTCCCAGGGCTCCACCCTCAGCCTCTGGCCTTGCAGACTGCTGCACTGTGCCCGGGTAGTTGATTCTCTTTTTGCAAGGTGATTGAGGAAGACTCATTATTATTATTATTATTATTATTATTAATGAGGAAGGTGCTACCTGGTTGTTCATTGAATAAGGGTGTGAGGAGTTCTTTATTCTTTATTCGGATCCCTTTTAGCTCCCACCAAGTCGTTGCTAGTCTTCCTGGGGTCCCAGGTTAAAAATAAAAATTATAATTTACGAAACATGAAAAATACAAGACAAATAGCAAACCTTCCATTTATAATGCAACCCGGTACAAAGCAGTTAAAGGATTACAATGAATGTAAGTTGACACAACACTGTGAATAAAACACTGTGTGAGGAGTTGGACTGGTTCATGTTACAATCAGAACTTCAGCTTAAGCCAAACAGAGAAAAAGCATTCAGGTGGTTTTTTTTGGGGGTTTTTTTTTGCTGCCCTGCAAAACAAACCTTCAGCCCTCGGGGTGTAGCAGCAGCATCCACACTTCCTAAACATACCTGGCTTTGAGCTCCAATGTACTCGAGCAACCAGCATGAAACATGGAGATAAAGAACGCAGCATAAAACAAAGCGAAGCTAATTTATTTCCTGTTTGGCTCGAGTGAATTGGAACAGCGAACCACACAGAAGATGTAAACCAGCTTTAGATAACGATTGTTCACGGTGCATTAAATCCATTTATAATATAAATTATCTGAGTTAGAAAAACCTGCGAGTGATGTTGCCTTTAGGAACATGTTTGGCAGCAGAAGACACGCTAACAGTGAGGAGCTTCAGTGCTTCCTATATTATTTACTATAAATGAATAACTGTTTCTGTCAGCTCATGTGATGTGTCGTCTAATTAGTTGTGTTTTCTTGTCTAACTTTTATTACACACTACATCTGTTTTTGTTTGTTTTTGCTGCGATGTATCACTGCCGAGGCCTTCGAGTTATTTACTGTCGAAACTAAATGTTCTCCTTGTATGTTTATACTAAATCGACCTCTTTAAATGGAAACTAATTACGGCGGTTAATTGTACTTAAGGCACCGAGGCACAACCGATCGTTTTTGTCTGATTGCTCGTCCCGCTGCAGCAGGGCCAGACGTTCACTCTGCACCGGTACAAAAAAACCAAACTGCTGCAGTATCAGCTCACTGCAGGAATTACGATGTTCCTTTATGAATCATCACACTTTTTTCTTTTCTTTTCTTTTCTTTTAACCACAGCCTAAAAAAAAAACCCCATGAAATTAAACAAAAGCTACAAAAGTGACAGTGCAGCGGCTTCGCTTGTTCCTATAATGGCTGCTTGCGCTAAGAAATGGTGTTTGTTTGTCTGTGTAATGGCAGCAGTTTCTAACTAGTCATGTTGATAGACTGTGGTCTGCAGAGAGTGTCGCGCTTCAGGTTCAAACGGCAATGAAAGAATAGATCAAACAAGCCTCTTCCATAATGAGCACCCAGGGGATCGAAGCACAGAGCCGCTACAGAGCAGAGCAGAATGGAAAAGACTGGAGCAGAATTAGTCCACGCAACTACGAAAAGTACACTGCTATGCATTTTTTGTTTAGAAATCCCACTAATTAGCAACTTCCTTGTGTCCTGCACAGTTCCACCGCTGAAGCTCACCGCTCCTGAGTGCACACAGATTGCTCTCTTTGTCACTTTTAGTTACCTTTCTGGCCAACGTGCTTGGATTTCTGTGGTTTTAAACATGTGTCGGTGTATTTATTATGCATCCAGCGTGTGAAAGTGTGATTACAGGACTGGGTTGGATGCAAAACAAGGTGAATTATATGCATTACACCGAGCTGAGTTTATTGTGTGGGCTGTTATCACAGAACGCCACCATCCAGACTGAAGTGAAATCATTTCAGCAGGTTTACATTGTTTGTCTCCACTGAGCTGCCTGCTTGAGTTTATTGTGCATCTCATAGACTGTATTTTACCGTCTGTTGGCATCTCTGTGCTGATTTTATGCCGTGAATGTGCTAATAATTAATACAAGCACCACACTGGAACCCATTTTCCGGTAAAATTACAGTAAAACACTGGCAGCTGTGGTTGCCAGAATTTTCCTGGCACTTACTGAATTACTTTATAATTGATTACAGTACACAGCTTTTTTTTTTTTTTTTTTTTTTAATTAATGTATTAACATTTTCTACGTTTCATTTTATTGAAATATTTAGTAGTTATTTAACAGATTTCTTTAGTTTTCTTTTATCACTGATAATAATGAGTAAAATGATTGAAAACAATATTAAATTACATGTTGACAGTTAAAAAAAAGGTCCAAACTGTAAAATCACACTGTTTATACTGTTTTTAAATCTGCAACAAAAAAAAAATCACAATTTTATGGATATTTGCTGTTATTTTGAAAGACAGATTCTGCATGTTAAGGATTGACAAATGGTGAATAATTTAACTTTTATTTTCATGATTTTCCCTGTTTTGATAATTGACAGATAATATCTGGTAAAAGGAAAAAAAAAGAAAAAAGTATGAATTTACGTGTTGTTTTAAAATAAATAAATGAATACAAACAGGCACAAACTCAGTCAAATCACATTCAAAATACGTTTTTCCTTTTGTAAAATCAAACTGTATTTAAATCTGCTAAAAATGTTATTTTACAGAAATTTGCTGTCATTTTCAGTGTTTTTTTTTTTGTTTTAATTATTTTTTTTTGTTTCATATTTTCCAGTTTTGTTCAACAACAGATCGTTCCATCATTTTTATTTAGTTTTTAAAAATGTTTTGGCAACCTTGCAGCCAGACTTCTAACAAATTCCTTTTTTTTCCAAACAGGATTTAGTTTTTTTTTTTTTTTTTTTACAGTGCAGTCTACAGCAGAATATGTGATTTACCGTTTAAACACTGTGACTAGACTTTCCAATAATATACTGTTTATGGATATATTGCAAATGGCATTGATATTGTTGTTAATTATCTAAAATGAAACCTTCACAGTATTTGCTTTGTCTAACCAACAGGTCGAACCTGAAACTTATTAAAAAAGCAGCAAATATTCACGTTTGCAGAACGAGAGCTCTTTTTTGCATTCATACATAAAACCCATCACTGTTAATTTGCTGTTAGTTAATCAGTCACGATGTTGCCTGTACTTGCGATTTAACAAGTAACATTATTATATTAGATCCTGGAAGTCTCGGGTGTCCAACAACAACTGGTTGAGATATATTTCAGAGAAGATTACTCGTGTCAACGCTGCTTGAGCTAAAAATGAAACGTGGTAGAAACACAAGAAATTTGCCCTCCAGGTTCCACAGCTTCATCCGAACTGACTATGGAGGACAGTTTGTTTTCCATCAAACAGACAGACGCTCGCCGAGGTTCTTGTTGGCTCATATTATGCGTTCAGCAGTGAACCGGAGCCGAGTTATTATGCAAATCAAACAACACAAAATATTAATTCTTTTCAAATGTTTCTCCGTTGTATAAACGGCTGGAGCGTTGTGTTTCTGGATGATAACTCTTCGCCGAACAGCTTCACGAGCTAATTACTGTGAGAGGTGTTGTTTCAGGAGGAGATGCGTTCATTTATTCCCCTTGCAGCTGCCTACTCGATGTTCCGGCAAATAATATACAGCAGACGTAAACTTAATCACGACGGCCTAATGGGGCTTTAAAGCCTGGACGATGTTATCAGCTGTAACAGATGAAGCTAAACATACAGATTATTCTTCATCATGTCACATGTAAAAGCTACACGGTCTTTATTTCTTTGCCTTATTTAAAAAAAAGTTGTTTCCAGCTGCTGTATCATGTAAACTTCTCCAGTGAAGGATCAATTAAACTTTATTCTATCCAATTAATTAGTTAGAGTTTTTAATTTTGAGCTTTTAACCGGTAATTCCTGATCTCCAAACATCCATTCACCCTATTTTTATCGGAGTTGGAGCGACAGTCCCCTCAGGACCAGCCAACCAGCCTGCAGCTTCCTCCAGCCTCCTCCCGTGGGAATTCCTCCTCCAGGCTGGGAGCGCTCATCCTCCCAGCGAGTCCTGGATCTGCTCTCCACTCTCTTTTTAGACAAAGACAGTCTGTCCTTGCTTGTGGAAGTGAGTTTACTCTGATGTGCCAGAGTAAATAAATCTCCTCGCCACATATATTGTACTTTCATCTGTTTTCCGGTGCATTTTTTTTGTTGTTTCAGGGAAGATAAACTTCTTCCTGCTTTTAGAATCAGGTGCCTCTCGCAGACCTCAAAGGCAGTTTAATAAAAGCCAAAATAGGTGAAGACTTGTGAGTAGGTTGAGTAAGATTTCCACCTTTTTCAAGCCCTTCAAACTGCATCGATAGTCGTCCAGACGTTTCATGAATTGTTAAAATATCTCACACTGCAAGCTAAAGCGGCTAAAACACAAAGTAAAAAATAAGCTGGAGAGTCTTGATGCTGTGGTGCAGCTTCTGTAAAATGTGCTTCACAATTTATTATTTTCTTTACTGAGTAGACTATATTTACAACAATCACTCCTTCTAATCCATAGACTAATGGATCAGAATCAACTCATTAAAGGCATCACACAGCTTTCACAACCATTTATCCCTTCACCAGACCTGGTCGAACAAACGTTTTGTGATTATCGATGACCTCTATGTTTAACATGTGTTTGTCTTCTTCTGCAGCAGAGACAGTACATAGAAATGGACAGCATGATAGCTCTCAAATCTCAGTTCACCTTCTCTGTCTAAAGAGATGGTTTCACTGTGTTTAAACTTGAATCAAAAAGCCGGTGCAGACATTAGTTCTGCATCACTGCCTGCATCAGTGTTGAACAGATGTTTGCATCAGTTGTCTATCGATATGTTCAACTCTGGGTTTGGTTGGAGCACAATTAGTCCCAACACGAGGCAGAAGGATGTTAATATGTGCAGTAATTAAGATGTGAGGTGAGCTATTGAACTAATCACTAGTTTCTTTCTTGCACTGTTAAAAATAAAGTGCAAAATAAGTGATTGTAGAAGTTGTCAGCCTCTTCAAACAGACACGTCTAACTCAACACAGGTGCAGCTAGTTGGTTCTGGAAGTCACACAGTTAGTAAATGGAAATCATCAGTGCAGTGAATGTGTCTCAGTGATTGTAGTATAAAGACTCCTGTATCTGGAAGGTCCAGTCACTGATGAATCAGTACTCCTGGATGTACACCATGAAGACAAAAGAACTCCAAGCAACCCTCTGAAAAGGTTATTGAAAAGCTTAATCCAGGAGATGGATACGAGGACATTTCCAAGTCACTGAATATTCCTTGGAGTCCAGTTAAATCCATCATTAAGAAATGGAACGAATATGGCACATGTGTACATCTGCCCTACAGCAGGCAGTCCTCAAAAAACCTGAGTGACTGTAAGAAAGAGACGAGTGACGGAGGCCACCAAGACACCTGTGACTCCTCTGAAGGAGTTACAAGGTTCAGCAACTGAAATCAGAGAGACTGTTCATACAACAACTGTTGCCTGGTGTTCAGCAGTGGCAGCTTTATGAGAGAGAGCATAGAGACATCCATTTTTAAAACATACCGTCTTAAATCTAGACTGAATATCACTAGAAGGCATGTTGGAGAGACTGAAGTCAACTAGAAGAAGGTTCTGCTGAGACCAAAGCTGAGCTTTTTGACCATCATGCTAGATGCCATGTATGGCAGACACCAAACACTGCACATCAGTACAAAACACACCATCCCCTCTGTGAAGCATGGTGGTGGTAGCATCATGATGTGAAGCATGGTGGTGGCAGCATCATGATGTGAAGTATGGTGGTGGCAGCATCATGATGTGAAGCATGGTGGTGGCAGCATCACGATGTGAAGCACGGTGGTGGCATCGTCATGATGTGAAGCATGGTGGTGGCAGCATCATGGTGTCGGGATGCTTCTCAGCATCAGGCTCTGAAAGGCTTGTAAAGATAGAAGCTAGATTTACTGCAGCAAAATGTAGAGAAATCCTAGAGGACCACCTGATTCAGTCTGATGGAGAACTGTGACTTGGGAGAAAATTTGTTTTCCAGCAAGACAGTGAGCAGAAGCATACAGTGAAAGTTACACAAAAATGGTTTAAAGACAACAAGGTGAACGTTCTGGAGGCCAAGTCAGAACCCAAACCTCAGTTCAACTGAAAATTTGTGGCTGGACTTGAAAAGGGCTGTAAACTCAGGACCCCTGTGCAACCTCACAGAGCTTGAGTGAA
>NW_007578940.1:225317-231916 GCF_000690725.1 Stegastes partitus | reverse complement strand
GAAAGAGTGATCGAGACCTGTCCACACAGGCCCAATGCTGTAATAGCAGCCAAAGGTGCATCTGTCTATCTAAATACGACTTGATGCGGGTGAATACCTATGCTATCATTTCTTCTTCCCAGTTTCCTAACTGCCCTTCATGTTGATTAATTCTTTTCTAGGCTAAAAGAGCTCACTTCATCATACACTATTTTCTAGGTAGACCTAACTTGTTTACACTTCTGAACAGCCAGCATGGGGCCGGGGCATTAGGAACCCCCATGTACATAAAGTGGCCCTTGTGCACACCTCCTTTATCTCAACATACTCTGACAGAACTGACACAAACAAGCAACAAATGAGTAATGCCTGCAATTATCAGAGCTTTAGCCTACAACATTTCAAACACTTAGTGGGTCTTAAGTAAAAAGGTAAATCCCAACCTCTTCCCTGCCCTTTTGGATTTAGTTCAATGCCCAACGCACCCAAAGATACACAACAATTGCAATTATTGCATTTACCACTCTGCTTGTTAAGAGGCTTATTCGCTTTAAGTGGACACATCCCTCCCCTGGTTCTCATAATGGATGGATTCATGAGTTGCTGCAGTGCATTAGGCTGGACAGCATTAGATTCTGCCTTAGAGGCTCCCTGAAGACATTTTCATGAAACCTGGCAACCCATTTAAAACATTTTGTCACCTTGGCTGTCAATGAAGAGATCAATGAATGGAAAAAAAAACCAACAACCTGAATTTATCTTATCATACGTTTGCTAAATTTGATTTGTACCTGCTTCCTTTTTCCTCCTGTCTCGGTGTGCACATGTGTAAATGAGACACCTGTGGGATTTGCAAAAGAAAACCACAGAGCACTGTTCACACTACTGCCAATAAACACCCCCAAAAAAGAGTAATTCAAAATGCATTAACAGCTCACATCATGAATCCTTCCTCTCTGTTCCATCATGAGGTCTCACACCTTTCCCTTCTTGTTTTAACTTCATGCAAATGCACCACATGGAAACGCTGCGTTTTCCCCAAAGCTGAAGGTTTGCACGGCTCAGTGACACTGGCAGCGCTGCTATCAGGAGACCTCTGAACCTCGAGGGGAATCGCTGGAGGTCTCAGGTGAGCAGTCGCTGTCTGTTCTGCTGACTGATGCCTGAAGCAGCAGTGCAGATCTGCTGGTGTGTGTCTTCACCAAACACAATGTGGCGGGTGGAGGCTGCTGTAACGCTCGATAGCCCAGTTTGAAGACGGGTCCCTCTTTTTTGTTGCGTCTCCTGACATTTCAGTCATGATTTTATTTGGGAATCCTGCAAAACGATTTACTAAACTTCCATATTTACCAAGCCTAAATACTAATATCACTTGTTTGCTTTTTTATTTTCTTAACATTTATTTTCTTGAGATGTTATTATGTCCACATTCACTATCAAATGACTCCACAGTCTTTGTGTTTACTCTTAAGCAGTGAACACTATACATTTGGATATTTTTTGGAACGCTTTATACTTTAATGATGCTTTTTTTCCTACTTTTCTTAATTGAAGTTAATAAGTTGTTCTGAAGTTTGTTTTTATTTTTGTTCTATTTATTACTTCTTTATCAGTGCAAACCATTGTTTCTAAGTACAAAGTCTGTGGTACAGCTGCATTATGCCACAACCAGGAAGAAACACAAACTATCACTTGCTGCTGTGAGACAGTTGGTCAGGATGGTCAAGAGTCACCAAAAAGCAATGATTTAGAAACTGCTGGAACACAGCTGTCAGTGTTTTACATCAACATGAGCTGAGAGGCTGCATGAAGAAGGAAGTTCTTCCTCTAGAAGCAGAACCTTAAAGCTCAACTGAAGACAAAGAAAACACTTTCTGGAGGAAAGTTCTGTGGTCAGATCACAGACTGTATAAAAGATGGACGTAGCAACCGGCCCTGAAAAATGAAGCCAACCTGGAAGTGTCAAAAACCTGCAATATCACTACGTCCACTAGCTGCTGGCTCCAAAAAGCCCTGGCTCCCATAGAAATGAATTGGAAAAGAAGTGATCACAGATCATGAAATGCTGCATTCCTACAGCTCAGGATTATTTTTTTTATTAGTTTTCATGGTCAAATCCAGAGATCAGGTGGCCAATCTGAAAATAAATCAATACTGAATTTTTAAAAAATCATCAACATTTTGCGGGGCAAGAGGCGTGGCTGGCTTGATTGACAGTCAGCAGCGACCATACAGATGAAGCGAGCAGAAGGCGGTAAATATGGGCGGGCAGAGAGGGCCCGCCTCTCAATCCGTCTGACCAATCGCTGCTCCTATGGCTCCGCCCCCCTCCGACGATTTTTGCGTCACTGGCTCCAAAAATCCAAGATGTCAACCAGGAAGTAGCAAAACCCTGGCTTCATTTTCTCAGTGCAGAAACCAACGGGTGACGTCACGGCAGGTACGTCCATCTTTTATACAGTCTATGGGTCTGATGAAACAAAAATTTGACCACAATGATTAGAAATATGTTTGCGGGAGAGAAGGTGAGGCCTTTAACACCAAGAACCCCAAAGCTACCATCAAGCACGGTGGTGGCAGCATCATGCTCTGGGGCTGTTTTTGTAACCGGAGCTTTACACAAAGTAAATGGAAGAAGGAGGAAGGAGGATTACCTCCACATTCTTCAGGAAAACATCCAGTCATCAGCCAGAAGGTTAGTCTGAGATGCAGCTGGGTGATTCAACAAAACGATGACCCCAAACACACATCAAAAGTGGTAAAGAAACGGTTAAATCAGGCTAAAATTAATGTTTTAGATGGTTTCCCCCAAAGTCCTGACTGGTGGTTTGTTGCCTTCAGTGTGAGTTTTTTTGTCTTGGTGTGTTTCAAGGTTTGCTGTCAGATCAATAAATACCAGCTTTTGTGCTTGGAATTTCAGCCTCATGTCTCTCTGTCAGAAACTTAAAACTACCACCGGTCAAATTGACGCCTTGTTCTCCCAAATCCAATTCCCACTGAGTCATATTTATTTGAAACATGCCAGGTTGAAAAATACCTGAAATGTTCCACTAACCGTTCTGCTGCCTTGCACAGATATTGCAGAGATTTTTAGAAAATGTTCTCCAATACTATCGTTCCTGTCTGGCGGTGGGTTTAAAGAATCAGCCCTTAGAAGTGGGATGAAAAAGAGATTCGTAATCCTCGAGACTTTTCTTGTTCGTTAGCCGCTGAAAGGACATAATGACGGTTTGAACTCGATTCTGCTCCTCACGCAACAGTTGTCTCTGCCTCCACAGCTGGATAATTATTTCGGCCGACCAACGCTTTCATCTGATCTCCAGCATCTACGAAATCTCTGCGACTGTGATTAGAGCGGTGCTTGGCATTCTGAGTCTGTCGGCTCGGGCTTACAGGATTGATGTGCCCTTCTAGGAAGAAGACAGAGGGTGCAACAGAGAGATTAAGAGGCGCACCGTCGCTTATTTGTGTGTTTTCAAGCCGGCAGAAAACGTGTCGGCTGAACCCCCCCTTTGTCTCCGAAAGGTCAGCCTATCAAGGATTTCAAAACCAGCCTTATTTTTAGATTGACCTTCATGCATTTTTGAGTTCATACTGTGGATTTTGGAAGGTATTGTCCCTGCAGCTCCTTTATAAAAATTTAAGTTAAAATAAAAACAGCCTATCAGTGTGGGCATCTTCCTCCAAGACGAGGGAACATGAGTAGGTTCATTGCTTTACAGGCTGCCTCTTTATTCAGCCTTTTTATCGCCTCCCCATCACATTAAGCAGCAGCTTCGCAGCATCGCAGCATCTGCGCTTCTACTCATCTCCGTCTCAGGTTGTGGCTCTTCCCTCAGATCTGCCCTGAGTCTAAAAATAGAGGGAGGAGAAAGGCTGATTTCTCTTCCCTGGAGGCAGATCAATAACTGATGATTGAGATGGTGGAAGAAAAAGGAGGACGGGAGGAGAGAGAGAGAGGAAATGATGAGACAACGGGGAGGAAAGATGAGCAAATGTGTCAGGATTTCCTACGAGAACGGATTCCGAATAAAAAAACGTGAGGATGTGGGAAGTTGTTTGGTTATTTGGGGACTGAATGTACAGTAAATGTATGTGTGTGTGTGTGTGTGTGGCCTATATAACTTCGTTGTGTGGGCGGTAAAGTATGTGTTTGTGTTGTCCGAGCTGCGTAGGTTGCAGTTGGCGTAAACCTAAAGCAATGTGTGCCGATTTAAAGGTGTGTTTTTGTGCAAATGTGGGTTTACATGGATGAATTGTGTTGGTGGGTGCATCATGTGCATGGAAGTATGTTCCCTCTGCTCATGTGTGAGGACGTTATGTTGATGTATAAACAAAATAAATTCAAATCTGCCACAAATATCTTGTTTTAGGTTGATTAAATCTTTTTTTTAAGTAATCTCGTCATGCACCAAATACACTCGGTTGTTTTCGCTCGCTTCAGGATAACCGGTCTCGATTTGTTGAGTCTATTTTTCAGCTCGAGCTGACAAGAAACAAATGTGCTCTGTGAGGCTGCTCCAGTCGGACGTGTTCCCTGTCAGCTCCTTGCGAAAAATAGGTCAAAAATAAGATATTGTGACTTCCTTGAATTTTCATTTTTGGCAGCAAGTGTAATCTGAGCATCTTTAACTTGGATTTCTGACTAAACTTGTGTCTTATTGCATGAGTTTTAGGTCTGAACTCACCAGGAGGACAAATATTGTTGATAAGATGCAGTAGCTAGATAGACATAGACATTTTAAAATGTGCTTTTATGCTGTCCTGCTTCAAGATCTAAACTTCCTGCTGTTTAAAGTCCATCTGTAGTCGTTGATTAAACTGTCCATTAAACTGACACATTTAAAGGTTTTGGGGGATTTTTTTTGTTTTAAAATAATTCCTTCATTCCTTAACATTTGCTAGATTCAACTCTACACTGTTGGTTTCTCTGAAATATGCAGATCTGTGAAGTTCCCGCCTCTCTTTCCACCCATCCTCCGAACTCTCTCGCTCCTTAAGGCAGCTTGAGCACACCAGCTCACCTATGACTCTGTTTAAACACTGTAAACTACTCTACACTAAGGCACATTGTAATATTGGAGTAATTCACCCACACATTTCAAACTGGAAACGGATTCTGAAAAAGAATGACACAGAGAGCGTTGACATGATTGGTTCTTTGGGTTTGTTACATATGAAACCTTGGATGTTTGAATTTGTCATTGGTATGCTGCCACTTCAAAATGGAAATACCGCTTATTTCGCTCACGGTTTTTATCTTCAAGCGTACAAAGAAAAAACAATATGAACGTTTACAAGGTAAAAAAAAAAAGGATTTTCACCTGTAGAGGTCTTTTAGCTTCTTTAAGTTGGATTTCTGACTGAATTCATGTCTTTCACTCAAGTTTTTCAAAAATTATGAAATTATGTCTTATTGTAGGATAAAGTAGTTTGTATTTCATGTCCTAATTTAGATATTTTAAAATGTGCTTAATTGTTCTCCTCCTTCAAGATCTTGCAGCCTTGTAGCCAAAAGTTCCATTTCTGTGGCCCGACCGTGATTTACATCCAGATGTTTACTATGAAGCTGAGTTTATTTTTTACAGTAGTGTTTGTTGATGTCACATTTCATACATCCGATGACCGATGCACCAAGAAAAACAACAACTTTACCATCCTAAGAGGTGTAATTGCCAATAAATCTGCATTTTAAGAATGATTTCAACTCTGAAACTTTGCTGACAAGCTACATGAAGCTACACTGTCCTCAGTGTATTGTACATATTGTTTTATACTTGTTGGATGTGCTTTGTGGTCGACTTTTTAGTTTTAGATGAATACATTTTACTAGTTAGGTCAGGTAGTCAGGGGGTTTTTGAAGTGAGTGTTTTTAGCTTTGTGTTGGCGTGTGCATCCATGATATGCATGCATGACAATGCTTTTGTGGTTAAGAGTGTTTGTGTGTGTGTGTGTGTGTGTGTGTGTGTGTGTGTGAGTGAATCTCTCCTCCATGCTGGGCCATCTGCTCTCGGTGATAACAAACACATTAGCCCTCCGACTGAAGCAAAACAACCACTCTCCGGCTCTCACGAGCTGCCTGAGGATCACTAGTTTATATTACCTGGAAGTCTGCTCTGAGAAACTCTTAATGTGTTTTCATATTTCCTCCTGCTGCAGTGCACAAGCTGCACTGTCATCATCTAAATGCCACAGGAGGCCATTTAACCCTCAACCAGGCGCTCCTGAAACCAACTGCCGGCTATGACTGGCGCAAAGGGAGCATTCCTCAGTGATTGGAGTTTCCAGCTTATAGCTACACTCTTATTAATATTTGATATAAACACTGAATAAATGGACTGAATGCACGGTGCACGAGTTTACCGGCGCTGCTGTTCTGTGCAGCTTTTGTCCTCTTTTAGCTCATTGTTTTGGTGTTACGGCACATTCGCTGTTGGAGTGTGCTTATCTCCTTCAGTTCCACCGACAACATGCTGGTGCTGTCAGCAAACAAGCTCTTGTCAAGCCACTAAACATCCCATTATAACCAAGCAGCAACCAGCAGGACTGAAAAAATAAACCCCTGTGGAAGTGCCAAAAAACACAAGTGCAGTTCCTTGAATGGCCACTTGAGGCTTCAA
>NW_007578940.1:212528-224621 GCF_000690725.1 Stegastes partitus | reverse complement strand
AGACACACTGAGCTTTAACATCATTCTTCAGGACACCTATGGGTGACGTCTTTATACACAGCCTATGATTAGATCGTGTTTACAGAGAAGAAACACCTGGATGAGTGTCAGTCTTGAGCTCATAAAAACATAAAAAACAGCATTTCAAAGTCAGGCTGCCATAATGTAGATATGGAGTGTTTTTCATTTTCTTTTCACCTCCCTCACTTTAAGTCTTGGCTCCCTCCATCGAGGAGGATGCAAGGACAGAGGAAGCTGCCAAATGAGAAGTCATTCATTCCATGGCATCAGTCTTAAGCAAGTTAATCACTAACACCCATGAAGGTGCAACATTCAAACACCATGCCACTCGACAAAAACTTCCACTTAGGAGACACCTGTTTTCTAGCTCGCTCTCTGCTCTCTCCTTATATACTCAAGGTGCATTTATGTGATTGGAGGATTATTATTGGAACACAGAGAGTTAGCATCATGAAAAGCAACCATAGTCAATTTTCAGTTTCCTTTCTCTGATTTCAAAAGCTGTCACTGAATTTGTCAAACACGGCCTTCAACCTTCAAACCTCAAAGACCAACCACTGTCTTCCACCTGTAGTGGAAGCATTTCGCTGGCATAGGTGTCTATATGTGCGAGTCCCTGCCATGGATTGGCGATTGTACTCAGACTCTCTGCGGCTGCTTCCTGTCCTGCCTCCTCCTCCAGCTTGTTTGATTGGACCAGAACTCAACCTGGTGTCCAATCGAACCACTTTAATCTTTACATCTGGTTTAAAAGTGCTGCCAACCTGTAATTCCACAGCAGCTGATGTGTGTTGTGTGAATCTCACCCATGTGGTTCTGAGGATTGTTTGAATTGGAGATACTAGTTTTCTGGCAGGACTTTGGGCTCGTTTTGGGACGTTCTTTTGTAGTTTGCTAAGCACTAAATAGGGACGCAACTCCCTTTTGTACTTTTGTCTGGAAAGTGTGGGCTAGGTAAAGCAGAATTTCAATTTGGAGCTTTTGTTTTGATAAAACAGACTGGGTAAGTGTATTGTAACACTTTTTATTATATTATTTTTGGTTCTGTTTGAGTTGCATCCTCCGCATTCAGTTTTCCTCGAGTATAATCCGTGTTATTAAAATTGTGTTATTTACCGACTTAAAAAAACAAGAAAAAAAACCAATATCAACTTTGGTTAAAGCAGGACTGTTTTTTTCTTACTTCCCCTTCCCCCAGCAAGCGCAGTTGTGCACCTACAAAGTGGTGACAAATTAAAGGAAAACCCAACATAAATAGTCTTTGCAGAACACTGGGCCTCCAGAGTAGCTTCAGTGCACCTCAATGGCTCTCAAAGTCAACTTTACTGGAGGAATGGAGCATCAGTTTTCCAAACGATTTGTCTTCATTTGATGAGCATCGTTTAACATTTCAGTCCAGAGCCTCCCTTTGGTGTAGTTGGGTTGAGATCTGAAGGGCATAGAGTATGATTTCCATCGTTTTCATACTCCCCTCATAAGGATAGAAATCTTAAATCATATGATAAAGGCGACCCGTTGTAATGATTTGTTGTGACCCTTCTCTCTGAGGGGACAAGTGGACCCAAACCTCATCAGCAAAATGCCCCAAACATCCCAACCAAGCACCAGATCCGCTGACTGCTGAGGTGAAGGGTCCAGGTTCTTCCTTTAATTTATCGCCCGTCTGCGCTCGCATAGTAATCAGCTTGTCCAGTTTGTACTCTAAATTTGTGTGAACAAGAATCCGGTAACAGTAATTTGCTCTATAAATAGCTTCGCTATCACGCCTCAGAACTGCACGGTTCAATTTCTACTGCCAGCTCTTTGGTCAGGCGAAAATAAAATCAGCTCTCGGAGCAAATGTTTCAATCTCATCGTGATAAATCAATCTCTCTCCTCTTCTTCCCTGAACAATCTCTCTCTCTCATACGCCCTCCCCTCCCTCAACTCTTTCACTCTCATTAGATCAAAGCCACACAGAGAGCCATTGTTGCGTTGTATAGACGAGCTGGGCTGCCTGCCTGCACTGAAGCCACCGCAACAAAGAAACACTCATCACACGTATGCACGGGGCCACACGCATACACTCACAATGCTGCCTATTGTTTGTTTTGCTCCCTCATTTACATACAACGATATTTCAGCTGGGTTTGTTCTAAACTTTGATGAGAAGGAGCAATAATTATGGAGCTAAAAGCAGGAAACACTGAGCAGTAATACTGGATGTAAGAGACTAAAAACCTTGAAATCCCCCCTAAATTACCACACTGTGTCTTGTCAGTTTGGTTTGTACATCTGACTAACTGTGTTCGTTACTCCCCATATATACTGTAGGTACTCAGTTTACTGCTCACTATAGATTTCTAGAGATAAGCTGAGGTCCTTACAGAGATTCTCTCCTGCATCATCACTGACGGATGTAGGGTGGTGCCACCATGAGTTTGGCATCTATAACCGGGTGTCTTTGCATTGTGGGGTTGTCAGCAGATGGTACGTCATGGAGACCAGGCCGTTCTCCAAAGTCACTCCCCCCCTTTACCTCCCCCAACATAACCAGTGCTCACCAGTTTACTCTGCGGTGGACAGTAAAGAGAGATTTAAAATAGTATACATACCACGGACGCCTCTTGGTTTTGGCACTTTAGACGTTATGAAGGTGTCTGATCAGTCCAAAAGGCCAAATCATGGTTTCTGCAGGACTTTGAAACCAGATAGCGGAAGTGTCCACAGTTATGCTACAGACGGTCGCTTTGCCCTTCATATCAAACACAGAGAAACACCTTCTATGAATGTACGACTGCAGATGTTTCTGAAAGGTCAGTAAGGTCGGACACAGTATGGAGAACCTCCTCCTGTGTTTGGATAGAAAGCATCTACAAACAAAGGAACTACTTCGATTACGACTCTTTCAGTTGTTATTTCTGAAGGTGTCGATGACGAATCTCCTCGGCCAGCACTTGTTTAAAGCATCATTTGTTTTGCTGGCACATGTGCAGTTGTCGTGCTTTTCAACGCAGACACTCTGCGTGGTCAGTAACTTTACACGCAAACATCGGTAGAGAGGTTCGTGTGGAGCTTCACAGTTCTGGATGGAAAACTAAATGTACGTCATGTGTCTCTTGTGCAGGCGTAGAGCCCTGAGGCCTAAACACTGAACCTTCAAAGACCTAACTGAGGTCACAGTTGTAGTGTTGGAGTGTGTGAGTTTGTGAGGACTCGACATGGTATAAAAAGAAGGAATGGGACTCGGTAACAACACATCAACATTTTAAAAAGGACTCAGGTTCGATCAGCTGCTCAGCTGGTCATTCTGTTTGTGACATTGCAGTGTTAAGAACTTTCAGTACATCAATAAAAGTCACTCAATCTTATGTGGATGTTTGACTAAAAATACAAACAACTCCACAAACTTGCAATAAATAACCACAACAGGGAGCAGCTAGATGCTGTCACTTGGTACATGTTGCGAATGGAAGGACAACCACGTCATTCATTTTACTCTGAACTAGCAGGAAAGGTGTCTACATTTGCATCAGAGCAGTCACGCACTTGACAGTCTAAGAAACCTCAAAGACTAAGACTTTGACTGTGGAGTTTTGGATTTGGCCAAAGTATGAGGCTGGTCTTTAAATGAGAAATGACTCCACCATCGAATTCTCATTAAAAAACGGTCACTTTACACATCTGCACATGTTGAACACGGTACACTGGTAAGAGAAGCCGTTACTAAACCCAAGGGAAGGAACTTTGCAGTGTTAAGGGGGAAACACGTAGGAACGAATCAAAATAAAATGAACAGAAAATATACAAAGGTACGGATTGTTTCATATGTGGAAATTCAGGTATCTCACAGATTCTTCTGGATGTACAAAATAATTGCACAAAGTCTCTATATATATTGAAAAACAGTAGTAGTAGAAATACTTATATACCAAAAACTAATATTGCACAAGCTTTATGTATCTTGTACGGAAGCTGAGAGCGGCCGTTTTCCGCTACTGTTCTTTCTTCGCCGTTTTCTCGAGGTAACGAGTTAATTTTCTCGTTTTCTCGGGATAACAAGAATCGTTTTCTCGTGAAAACAAGATAACTGGTGTTTGTGTTTGCCCGCTCATGCCCGGTCCAGGATGGAATCCCAGGTGTGTGGGACCTCCCACACACCTGGGATTCCACCAGCGGGCGGCCGGAGGACAGACGAGACCGGGCATGAGCGCTTCATTGTAAGTTGTCGTGCCCGGTCAGCTGTTCTCATGACACGTCATGTCGGAGTTCCCGGTCAGCTGTCTATATAAGATACGTCACACCAGGAAGTCCGACAACTTCTGATGAAGGCTGAAGTGACAGCCGAAACTGTCAACGAGATAATTATCTCGTTATCTTGAGAAAACGGCGTTCGTTGGCGGTTTGTGCGGCCATGACCCCTCTCGGCTTCCATAATCTTGCACAGAGTCTTCCATAATTATATATAAATATGTGCAGTTTCAATATTTTCTATGTGGGGGCACTGGTTTTGAACAGATTTGTTTCATGTACAAAGTACTCACGATGCACAAGTTCAAATGTGTTGATGCTACATGTCAGTTTCCCACAAATAAATGAGCTGTAGACATAGTAGTAGATTCATTTACTTTTCACTTTCTGGTCAGACTGGGTGGCCCTGCGATAGACTGGTGACCTGTCCAGGGTGTCCCCTGCCTTCGCCCTAAGTCGGCTGGGATAGACTCCAGCCCCCCATGACCCTAATGAGGATTAAGCGGTGTATAGATAATGGATGGATGGATGGATGGTCAGACTGGTTGTTTAATAGTCTTTAAGCTAAACTACGCTAACTACAGTCTGCTATGAGTTTATTATCAATCTTCTCATTTCTCATATCTTATGACCACAAATCCTAAACATGCACTATTACATAAAATCACTCCCTGCATCCAGGCTCAAAAGCATTAACTGAAGGTATAAGTCTCCCTTATAGTCGGTATACGACCACTCTGAAAGGATGAAAACATCTTTTTCTTTATGTTCGGACAAACACGCATTGTGGAGCTGCAGCTCAAGGCCGGCCTCCCCCTCCTGTCCTCGCAGCAGAGGGCAGGCCAGCGATGGAGGCTGCTGATTCCTGCTCTCCCGCCGCCATCGCACTGAAAAAAAGAGCCTTTGAAAATGACTTTCGCTGGAGCTGCAGCCTTGAAATCCACACAGGCACAACATGAGCAAGAGCAGGTCCAAGCGCCGGCGGAGAGAGGCTTGATCCTGATGAGAAAATAACAGGCCCTTTGGCACTTTGTTTTAAGCTGTGTGAATGCTTGTTGAACCATATGAATAAGCAGCAGTATGCGATGCTGAAGGCCACACAAGCTGACAGCGCGCTTATTTCTGATAAATGCTTTGAATGGTTTTTGTGATGAAGTCGCCACATTTTCTGTCCTGGAATGTACGGCGTCGACAGAAAGTACGAGGACAGGAATGTTTTCATTGTGTTTGAAATAAATGAGGTTGAAACGCTGCCTTTGATCTTTAAGAGGACGAGAGGGTTTTTATGTTCTTTATAATAACGACGTGAAAACAATGTGGAAAACTGCAGATTCATCAACCTGAGCAAACACCTTTTCAAACACTTTACAGAACTTCAGAGTGAGTTTGTGCTCGGTGTTTAGCCATAAAGCCCACAGCTTTACTGTTTCAGTTCAGTCTCACTGCTCTCATCGTGTCATTTTCATCTGCAGCTGGGAGCTGTTTTTTTTTTTTTTTTTTTTAGCAAAAAGGCTTCGAGAACCCACTGTGCTCTGTCTGCTCAGCACCAAACAACTCGTCGTGCACAGCCGGACCTCCACAGCGCTGGAGGATGGCCTGGCTGCTCCTCGTTTTCAGTCTGCTCTCTTACAGGTTGTTATAGATCAACTTGGAAGGTGATGATCGATGCTGTGTTCAAAAACATCTTATTTCTTCATTGGTTAAACAAACATTTAAATTTAGTCTGAAAGTGAAAAAAGACACTCCAGTGAGCAAAAAAAATATCAGTAAAGTTAAACATCTTAAAAAAATACTGCCTGTTTTTAGGAGTGACATAAACTGTTACACACGTTCTTGAATGAAGGTCTATTTTAAATCCACATATCTGAGCTGAACCTGTTCAGACGTTGTTCCAGTTGAATGGTTCTATGCCAGTTTATTCTGACTCAGCCTACAAACAGCCTTATTTTCATTTTCTGAACTGTGAAAATTATTAATTCTTTATATTTTTTTAACCTGCAATTTTTTTTAAACAATTTTCTGTGATTTTACAGATTTTCTTCCCTTTGTTAAATTACAAATAATATCCAGTAAAATCACACAAAAATAATGATTTAATTGACATGTTAACAAATAAAAAAAATAAATAAAACAAAACAGGCACAAACTGTGAAAACATTCACATTAAAAATCTGTATTTTTTACAAATGACAATGTGTTCTTTTATTACACTGGACTGTAAAACCACACTTTTTTTTTTTTTTACTGCATTTAAATCAGAAAAACTGTTTGAAAAAATGGGCTAAAAGTATTGACAAACTGTAAACACTTATTTAAATGGTTATTTTAGAGATTTTTTGCTGTTTTGGTAAACTGAAGAGAATACTACAATCTTAGAAAAACAAGAATTTATTTTCACACTGACTGTAAAAAAAACAAACAAAAAAAAAAAAACACAAACTGTCCATAATGTACACATTAGAAATCTGTATTTTCCTAAGTAAATCGTTCTTGCATTATCAATGTGTGAGCACAAAATTACAGCTTTACTGCATTTAAATCAGCTGGAACTTTCACAGCTTTTACAGGTTTTGAACACAGCAGTATTTCAGTGTTTTTAATGTTTTTTCTGGCATCTCTGCTCTCAGATTTTTATTATAATTTCCAGATTTTTGAAAAAGTGTAGCTCAAAAAACCATCAAACTGCACTGGTTCTACTACGAGATGTCATCTGTACCACTTTCTACCTTTACAGTATCTATAGGTGGTAGTGGGCTGCATTTGACTGATCTTAAATGCAACAGTTAATTAATGTTGCACATCATTTAAATATTAGTAGTTTGTTTATCCAGCTCATATTTCTGGTGCAAACTAATGAAAAAAAGCTAAATTTCATCATTTAGTTGACTAATTGTGGCCAAAAAAATATTACAGCAATTACATTTTTTTGGTCGAATTTAAAACAAGAGCTACAATTTATACACAGTTCGTGAGATTTGGACTAAATTTGCGGCTGAAAGTCGGTGCAGCAGAACCACATGTTTCATATTCAGTGTTCACGGAGCAGAACAGATGAAAAGATGCTGCAGCTTTCTCTCAGCCTCGTTCCTCCCCTCAGCCACCTACCTCGACACGGGTTTGTGATTATGTACTTTATTCCAGAATGCATTTCAGCAGTTTCTCATCTGACCTTGATCCATTGTACAGTTAAACTGAAACTGTTGTGATAGCAACAGTAGCAGGGGAACGAGGTTACTGCTACCGTGGGTGAAAAACACACGGCGGTGCAGAGGATTTATGATGATTGAACTCTGATGCTGTTTGAAGCTTCAAACACTGCTGATATATGTGACAAGTTATTTACAGGAGTTAGAAAATGAGGCGCGAGAAAAATGCACAGAAGCGTTTCAAGTGATGTACAACTTCAGCCTTATTTTTACATCGTAGTTCTGAGCCTCGTTCTCAGACAGAGCGAGACAATCAGACGGCAGACAGGTTGTAAACAAACCGTGAAATGAGGTTATTAACTTATTTGGAAGGGAAATAAAGACAAGAATATTTCCCAAAGTGTCATAAATTCAATAGATAATTGTCAGTATTATTGTGCCTCCAGCTTTTCTGACAGTGAAGTCTGTATTAAAAGACATTTCATGTGATGAAAAAAAGCTCTTAAAAATCTTATTTTTAATTTGGAGCAACCTGCTGAAATCCTAACTTCACTTCATACTCAAATATATCAAGACCTATTGGATGGACTGCCATGAAATTTCACATTATTAATGGGTATTAAGAGAATGAAATCTACTTTTATGCCACTATAAGGTTTGAACTTCTAGTTTTTTTGTGGAGTTTCCTGACAGCTGCTGGATAAATTGCCTTGAAATTCCTTTAAGCATTTTAGTAAAATCCGTCTGCATCGTGGATTTAATGACTTTCATGATTCCCAGAGGATGAACTGCCTGCAAAGAAGCCACTTGTGAAACTAGAACAATTACCTTTCAAATCAAACCTAAAATGCTACTCATGCATATAAGATCAGAACTGAGCCCAAAACTTGGTCATATGGTAGATGTTTATAACAGACATATCAAAATCTGTTTTCTTCATTCAGTTTAACCAACGTTCTGGAAACATAACTTCCAACTCGTCACATGTGGACGCTTGGTCACGACCTCCATGATGCCAGTTTTTAATGTGCAGGATGCCCCTTTAGTGTCATTTTTTTTTTCAATTAAATGATAGTCTAGTAGATCAGTAGAACTCTGGAAATATCACAATGAGATGTTCGTCAATTGTTCCCTGCTTTGTTTCCATAACGCATTCTTATGCACATTTTAAAGCAATGAAAAACGAAACTAACCAATTAGATTAAACCTAGCCAAAGAGCACCTGAAAACAACAAAAATAATAAGATGAACAACAAGAAACAAGTGCTCCATCCTGGACGCAAACTCTTGAATTTCCCCAACAGGATGAAAAAAGCATCCATCCTTCCGTCCATCCATCCATCCATCCATCCCTGTTGTTCTCGGACACAGTTTCATGTCTAAATAATGCTACTGCCCTCCTGTAACCTCCTTAAGATAACTTTTTTAGTCTTACCATACCGCTAATGTTACAAAAATGGTGCTAAAAGTGACACCAAGGGGTCATGAAAGTGTCCCGAAAGTGTGACTAGTTGTTATGCCCCCTAGTGGCCATGTGTTGACATAGCACAAGTTGAATGTGTTGGTTGCTAACCCCATTACTCCTCTTGGTCAGTGTAATGTCGCTGGTAGGAATGATGGTCAAAAACATGAATACGTGACGAACCAAAGTCATCCGTTAACGAGTGAATACAAATGTGCCATATTGTGTCCTTGGCATGTTTCAACCTTCATCATGGACCACACACCAGATGTAAAAGGAGTTCGGCTCGCTGTGGAACACAATTTGAGCGCACAACCTCCCAACAGACTTCAACTGCCCTTTAACTTCTATTGAGCGAAGCCACTTTGAAAGAGAATAAAAATCATTATGTGTTTTACGTGCTTCAGAAGACTGAGTCCAAGTCAAAAGCCTCCCAGGGCTCATTAGAAAAAGCACAAAACTCCAGTTTCTGTCCTTCTACCTCCTCCAATCAATTCAGTGACAAGTTATGATGGCTCACATGTGTTTACACTTACATTTACAGAAAAATTGCAGCACATGATGCTCTGATCAATACCGGCTCTTGGGTTTTCCATGAAGGTTGCAGTGATGTTCTGAAGGCCCCGGTCGGACTCCTGCCTGCTGGGAGGGTGAAATCAAAGGCCAGGCTTCTGAGGGAGGCTGAATATGAAAGTTCACACCTCCGACTAGAAGTCAATATCAAAATGTGCTCTTGCACTGAGGATGGACATCAAAGTGTTCAGACTAATGTTGTGATTGTCCTTCATCATGATGTGCAGCCCCAGGAGGGGAAATGAAGTTGTGGATACCTGGAACTATACTCTTTGGTGCTGATGGAGCAAAGATTTGAATTGTGGAGAAAAGTCTTCGGAGCACATTTCATATAATCAGATGTGTGCAGACTAAACCCCCGGAGGAGTCTGAGGTTTCTGGGCAGGAGAACTGACAGCGAGGCACCTGGAGTCTGAGCTAAAATATCTTCTGTGGCCCTCAAACTTTGTATTTATAAATATTTAATGCTTCTATTTCACACTGTCTGAGTTCCTGAAACCAGCTTTGAGACTTCCAGAAGAGAACTTTTTATAAAAACAGCAGTTGTAGCGTTTTATCCGGGACAAACTGCAGAAAAAAGAGGATTAAAATTTGGCTCCTTGTTCCCTCTGCTGACTAAAAACCGTCGTCCTTTAAATAGATTTGGAGAAGATTCCTGGGATTTCAGCCGGGGACTTTGTTTATGCATGAAATCAGTGGAGGTTCCATTTTCTGCTCTCACATTGCACTGAGACGATACTGAGACGTTCAGACGCCACCAGTGCTCGTTCACAAACTGAAAATCAGGACTTTCTGTTCACTGTCATGTTTTACAGTAAAGGTGTGAACTTGACTAGTCTCTAAAATCGGAGTAAGAGACTGAATCCTGCTCTACAGTCACAAAAATAACACTCGTGCAGCCAGCAGAGGTGTCAAAGCTCTTAAAGAAAGTGGCGGTTCAAGGCACCA
Source organism: Stegastes partitus (assembly GCF_000690725.1). Classification (NCBI taxonomy): domain Eukaryota; kingdom Metazoa; phylum Chordata; class Actinopteri; family Pomacentridae; genus Stegastes; species Stegastes partitus. Next base: position 214,241 of record NW_007578940.1, on the reverse strand, counting down.
ATTTATTTTAAGGTCACTGCAACCTAAATATACAAGAATCACACGGTTTCTTCGAGATGCACAATCTGGTTTTCAAGAATTAGTCCCACAAAGACAAAGAGCAGAAGCTAAAACAGTTTGCAGGTTGAAAGCTAGAAGGCTACATACGCATGTTCTCCATTTTCTTTTTTAAAAATGCACAAGTTCTGCTACTTTTACACCTGGCATCATTCAAGACTGGGTTCCAGGACCCCTAAAACAGAGTCTTGTGGTCTTTTAGTCTAAAAGCTTGTCTGAGGTTTTGTTTAAGGCGTGACAGGCAGAAACTAAAACTTGTACGCAGACACCCTCGTTTGCTTCCTGACTGGATCTTATCAGTACCTTTATGTCATCCCCTGATTTGACTGTTTTCCAGAAGAAAACGTAAACACCAATCTTGACCACCACTGGTTAGTTCAACTTTTATACATAACATATTATAGGCTGTTTTTTCAGTAATGGTTTCATCTCATCAATCAATGAAATTAATTCAATGTAAGTTATTGACATGAACATCAACTCTACAATACTGCTGAAGCATCAAGGATGGTGTTGAGAAAAGATTAAAAAGCAAGTGGAATACAAGCAATAATAAAGAAGACAAATAAGATGAAAAAACAAAAAGGAAAAGAAGACAAAAAAAGTGTTTTGTATTTTATGTATAACGGGGTTAGCTTGTGAGTCCAATTATAATTATACTAACATTTGAATTTGCATTTTAATATAAATGTAGGCACACTGTGATGTCTGTGCTCTTACTTTTTGTCATTGTTGTTCGTCCCTTGTAGTATTTTCTCCAACTAAACAGCCAGCCCGTCATATTAACACAACCACATGCATCCCCCAGTGTAGATTCATGTGTTCAACATTTTCAGGTGTGTTAGCATTGACAGAGATTAGTTCTGATATGCTGCTAAAACACTGTTTTAAAATGTCTTAGTGGGGTCACAATATTGTAAATGTGTGTATTTTCCTTGTCGCTGTTGGTGGTCTTGTGCGTTCCCTCCTAGTCACTGATTGGCCAGCTGCCCAGCTCAAAGCACCAATCACACTGCAGCAATCACTACACCTGGTTTAGAAGGTGCAGCTCATCTTGTGGCTGTAATTTAATGCGAGCATCTGTCCTCTGTGTGTCTTGTTTCTGCAATCATTCACTAGCGGTGTCTCGTTGTCTTCGCATTTTCTGCAGCCATTTACAAATGCTTAGTTGTAGCTTTGCACTTTTTAAAAAATGTATTTGTTTAGCTGAGGCCAGGTTTACTTAACTTCACACACTTCATCCTTTGTTGTTCACATGAGGAGCAGAAGTGTTGCTACTCATGTGCTTCAGCTTTCTTTTGTAGTCTATTTAGTGGAGTTGCAGCACTGTTGGCCCACTTTTGGTTGCGTTCCATGATTTAGCAGCACCCACGGGCCCTGTTTTTACTTGGCAGTTTTGCCTCCCTTGTTATTTATGTTACTAAGCAATAAATAGCTTCACGAAACTGAAAACAACAACTGGTTTTATGTTGCCTCTCTGTACCCTCACAGAGCTGGGACCAAACGCTCGTTAATAATGATTCTCACAGATCTTAAACAAGGCCAAAAAAAAATGTTTGCATTCTAAGGCTGCTGGGACAATAAAATATCTGCAAATAAGATTTACTTTCTATTCTAAGTATTGCACAGGTTTGGAACAGTAATCTTTGAATGCAT
>NW_007578940.1:210542-212037 GCF_000690725.1 Stegastes partitus | reverse complement strand
TGTGTTGTACCATCAAAATGGCCATTTCAAATTTCAAGAAAAAGTGGTTAAATTAACATTTAGCAAATGCTAACTGCTAGCCTTAGCAACTGCGCAATTGCTGCAGCTTGCTTTTTTTGTTACATTCTCTGATATAATGTTTTTTTTTCTGGTGATATCATGTCAAAAAGGTAGTTGTAGTTACTGTGTTTTGGTTTTGCAGGCCGCACAGATCGTAAATGTAATAATATCGGGGATTACAGGTTCAAACATGGACCCTTTTCTTCTAAAGTGTTCAGATGCCACCATATTATACACAGCTATGGTGGAAATGCAAGTCCATATGTTCAGTGTGTGCTGTTTATTTTAGTTTCCGAACAAAACTGATTCATAAAGCTACTGTTTTCAGGACTTTACCTGATGAGTAAGTGAGCGCTACAGCAGCTCATTATAATGCTTAAGAGGCAAAGACTGACTCATCATATAGTTTCTGTGTTGCGCAACAAGACGAAAGCTATAATTGACGGGTTATTCCACACAGTAAAGCGCCAAATGTTTGTTTATCGTGTCCTATGTTTGAATTTAACTTCATTTAAATGAGGTGGATTATGTTGCTGCTGATTTGGTAAATTTATGAGACTTCACTTCAGTGTGCAGCAGTTTAGATGTGCATGCTTGTTGCCACGATGAGATGCTAAGAGGTCGTGCTTACTGTGATTTACATGTGCTCTGTATTCACATTGTTATCTGCTGCAGATTTATAAAAAATTCCTGTCAAAGTTTTGATCACAGTGAAAGAAAGGCTCGACTATATATTCAGGGTTTTATCTCGCTGACCTCTGACCTGCAGCTTAACATCTCATCTACATCAGAAAATAGGGAAAATAATGAGGAACAGGATTCTGTTTTCTACAACAACATGCAAAGCGTTTCACCACAAGGCTGTTCATTGCAGTTTCAACATGAAGGCCGTTCTGCTCCCTGCTGAAAACTGCTGGCACTGATGTTTGTTTTTTTCGAGCAAACTTCTTTGCATCCAGTTTACTTTCGGACCTCTGTGGCTCATGAGTCAGTAACACCCACCCCGTCTATAAAACTGCCTGTTTAGCATCCCTAACTGTGAGAACTGTAAAGCCAAAATGCATGTAATAGACTTCACTTGAAAGGTAAAATCTTTTAGTTTCGGAAAATGTTTGTCACGTAACTAAAATCAAACCTTGAGCTGAGTCATATTTGAATAACTTGTCAGCGTGATAAACACAGAGTGGAATTATCACCTTTCTGACAGTGTCAACAAAAACTGAAAATGCAGAAAGCTTCGTAGCAGCGTAATTTATGGCAGAGCTGTTATGCTGGACTGCACAGGTGTTAATGAAGTGAGAGTATCCAGGTCAGGGTCCCGCTGACACGAAAGATACAAAAACGCCAACCGTGAACCCAATTTGTGTCCAAATTTACATCCCTTCGTTTTGGCTGACGTGCTCACAAAATCTTTATTACAGTGAGGAGGAGCACA
>NW_007578940.1:168011-209704 GCF_000690725.1 Stegastes partitus | reverse complement strand
AGCTTTGTCATATAAGAAACTTCAAGGTTCAGCCTCCACAGCTTATTTCACTTATGATGTGTCTTGTAACATATATATGAATAAACAACATCCCGTCTGCATGTAAACACGGTAAAAAGCTCCATTTTCCCTGGAAGGCATCTTAAACACTTTAATCTCTGTAAGAAAAACAAGCTGCCCCTCGTTTGTTTATCACTACATCTTATTTCTGTAAACATGTAAACGGTTTGCTGACAAAATACATCTACTATGGTTGAATCATATATTGAAATGTGTGTATTTGAACCTGCTGCATCTTTGCTTTGCTTCTCGTTTTTCTATTTTCCACATCACATCTTTCACTTGCGTCTCCTCACGTACAGAAACCTGCATTTTTCAAACCAGTAACAGCAGGAGGAGAGCACCTGAGTGTGTTGGTAATCTTCCAAAATAAATAATTTCATCCCTCTATCCTTTATCAATATTGCATCTTTTCTTTTCAGTTCTGCTTTTGGATTTTTTTATTTATTTATCGGCGCTCTGACACCAGCCTGCACTGCCTCTCCTCCTCTGAGTTAAATTGTGAGCTCTTAGCTCATTGTTTATTATCTGTTGTTGTTGGGGAACTATTTCAGGTTAGTAGAGTAACTTTCATGCAGCTCAGCATAATTGTGGAAAAGGGGTCAAAAGGTTAACATGGAGGATGATCCTAGTGCTCAGCGCTCTGCTGTGGCTCAGGAGACCAAGTTGTGTATTATACTTGCATGAAATAAAGCTCATATTGAGCTCAGTTGTAGTGAATTTTAGGAGAAAAATATGAGAAACATTAAAGACAAAATCGGAACTAAATGAGAATCACAACTTTGTATCCTGAGCTGTAGAAGAGCTTCCTCAGAGAAGGTTTGAAGCTCATCTCAGAAGATTTGTTTACTCTCCTGAAAGATTTTTGCTCTTGAGAAGATCTCATCATTTCTTTTATTGTACAGAAACTGATCACGGGGTTAAATTTACATCTTTCTAAATTTTGTAGACAGCCTCTGTTTTATTATTTAAGATCAGAAACTGGAAGCTGCACATTTCAGGTTCTAGTTTACATTTTTGTTTTTAATTGACTCATAACGCTGCTTCTTATTTATCTTGTACGTTTCACAGCTAAGACTGCAAGGTGGCGCAGTTGGTTAGCACTGTTGCCTCGTAGCAAGAAGGTTGCCGGTTCGCGTCCCGGGATCTTTCTGTGTGGAGTCTCCATGTTCTCCCCGTGCAGTGTGGGTTCTCTCCGGCTTCTTCCCACAAGTCCAAAAACATGTTGAGGTTAATTGGTGATTCTAAATTGTCCGTAGATGTGAATGTGGGTGTGCTTGGTTCTCTGTCTCTAAGTGTAGCCTGTGATAGACTGGTTACCTGTCCAGGGTGTCCCCTGACTTCACCCTAAGTCGGCTGGGATAGACTCCAGCCCCCCATGACCCTAGTGAGCGGTGAATAGATAATGGATGGATGGCTTCACAGCTACAACACGTTGCCTTTTTTTATGTTATTTTTGCCCTAAAACTCAAAGTCCTCATATGTGTAAACCCACTCGGTGATTCTGGTTCTGATATTTCCCCCACACGCCTCCTTCCACAAGGACACAAAGACTGGACGGAAATAAAAGGGGAGATCTGGTTGGCTGCTGCTCCCGCCTCCCTGCTACAAACTGATGGAGCAACCTGGCCACTTGGGACGGATATCAAAGCGAGTCGGGGGGCTGTTATCTGGAGGTGCAGTGACAGAACCCTGCTGCTGCTGTCCCCCTCATTAGTGCCTCTTCCTCCCTCCTCCTCTGCCTCTCATCCTGCCATCCCCAACACTTGTCACCCGGCTGTCAGCTGCCTGCTCAGCTGTGGACACACGGACCAGCCTGGGGACCGGACGCCCGGCAGCGAAGGGAGGAAACACGGAATATATAAAAGGGGAGAGGAGGGTTTTAGAGGCGTCAACAAGAGCAGATCCATTTCTGTGAACTCCAATCCATCCTGTAAACATCTTCTTCCTTCTCCTGGCAGCGCAAAGTACAAAGAAAACCTGCAGCAGAAACATGCGTTCTTCATCCTGTCAGCTCACAACGGCAAAGGAGAAAAAAAAAATCACATCAGCCACTACTCACTACATACAGCATGTTTTCTGTTTTCTGGTTGTGTCCGATTGTTAAGTTGCAACTGTTTCGCCCTGTACAGTCCCTCAAAGTATCCCACAATGCACCATGAACGGTAACGTCCAGCCAGTGGTCACTTACCAACATGGAGCATCAGGCTTTGAAGGAGAACAGCAGACAGATGAGAGTTAACTGAGGATTGGTGGCATTTCCACAGATTCTGATTTTATAGTGTTGAGATGTGTTTTCCAGTGTAACAGCATATTTTGTGGCCTAATAAGATGTTTTTTCAAGTGTGAAAACATATTTTCTGTTCTGTTAAGATGTAATTTATAATGTTTAGATGTATTTTCTAGTCTTACGATGTATTTCTTTTCCTGCAAAGACACACATTCAAGTGTTAAGACTTGTTTTCTAGTCTGTTAACACGTTTGCTATAGTGCTAAGACTTTTTTTAATACTGCTAAGATGTATTTTAGAGTCTCTCAAGATGTATTTTATAATGTTAAGACATATTTTCTAGTGTCAAGACATATTTTGCAGTCTGTTAAGATGTATTTTCTAGGGTTTAGATGGATTTTGTTGTGGTAGGACACATTTTGTTGTGTTAAAATGCCATATTTTAATGTGTAAAGATGTATTTTTAAGTGTTTAGATGTATTTTATAGCGCTGAGGCATATTTTTAACCATTAAGATGTGTTTCTAGTCTGTTGACACATCTGTTAAGACGCATTTTATACTGTTGAGATATTGTTTTTTGTGTTAAGACAGATTTTTATTGTGTTAAGACTTTTTTTAGATGTATTATGTCATATTAAGACATACTCAAGTGTTAAAATGGTGTATTTTATTTTGTTAAGACATATTTCATAATGTTAAGATGCATTCTGTTGTGTTAAGACACTTGTTTGTGTTAAAATGATGTGTTATGTCGTGTTAAGATGTATTTTATAGAGTTATTTTCGACAGAGTATATCTTCTCTATGTGCGTAGCTTCTTGAAACGACAACAGCTACAAGACAAATCAGAAAAAAAAGTTATTTTTATTTAATCATTTTAAAAAATACGCTTGGTGTCATATGAATTTATCACAACAATGTGGGCATCAATCTGATATGGTTGAACTGGGCGACACCGAGTAGAGTCTGAAAGGGTTCATTTTACAGAGTAGCTCCCCTCATAGTTCACCGTACAGCAGCTTCTAGATACAGAGGAGGAGATGAGCGGCTGGTTTCAGTCACAGCCAGAGAAAGAGGGAGGAAGGAGGAGTATCCATTGTGGCAGATATCTGGTGTGTTGCCAGCGAACACGACGGGGTTCGATCCACCAGTGACAGACGAGACTGGATGGTGGCAGCAGAGCGGCAGGCCGACTGCTGCCTCTGCTCATTATGTGTGGGATTACGAAGCCAAAACACGCCAATGTCAGTCACGTATGGAGACACCGAGAGCGCAGGGCTGCAGGAAAACTGAGATCCTGCATCTGTTGGCCTGTTTCTAACGTCTGATTCAACCCAAAACAAAGGAAAAAGCAGGTGAATTATTAACACGTCGAGATGTTTCCGGACATGTTTTATGATCTGAAACATCAACGTCAGGTGTTGCCGTCGGTTCCTCACAATCAAAGAGCTGCTTTTTAAGAGTCGCCATTTTACTTTTTCCCACAGACGATCACACAGAGAGAAAAAACATCAGAGGAAGAACCGATACGCTCATCCACTTGTTTCTGGTTAATCCATTTAGTGCTTAACAATCATTTAATTCCGATCCGATCGTGTCTCTCATTAACGGGAGGTGTTCGATTCATGAGCGAGCACATTTTAAACTCAGTGTTTTGAATCAGCAGTTTGACTGACGGAAGCTTTTTCACTGCAGTGACTCTCTAGAGACAGAAAGACCTTGAAAGGCAAAAAAAAAACAGGACCATGGCTGCTTTTTGTTATGCTAACTCATCTCCGGTGGCCAGAAAATTGTTCCCCATCGACCATCACAAGCATCGAGATGCTGCTTTTTACTCTCGAGCTTTACTTTATAACTGGATTTGAATCATTGCAATAAAACGCAGTTCCATAATTCTGCATTTATTGTTCATGCAGCAATGCGTTGAGAGAAAACGCTGGCAAATACAAAGCCGTGTTCATCTTTGGGGCACACAGAAAAGGTCGTGCAGGTTTATTTAATATGCGCTACACCTCATCGCAATGAATAGTTCAAGAGCAATTCGGCCGAGAAGAAGGGATGTTGACTTGAATGCAAAGTGCGTCCGCCGTGCTCGAAGGGTTAAACGCACCCCGAGGAGACGAGGACGTTTAGGGAGGAGCTTCGAATGAGGGAACACGGGAGCATCCTACATGGAAGTCTGTTGTAAAGCAGTGTTATGTATAAATGTTACAGAACAACGTAAGTAAGTGACTTAAGATTAACATTATGGAAAGATAAGAGCTGTGTTGGCTCATAAACACCCTTTAGTTTGGTGTGTTGTCATGTCAGGATGATTAGAGACATTTGACCGTAGACTGTATAAAAGATGGACGTAGCTGCCATGACGTCACCCGTTGGTTTCTGCACTGAGAAAATGAAGCCAGGGTTTTGCTACTTCCTGGTTGACATCTTGGATTTTTGGAGCCAGTGACGCAAAAATCGTCAGAGGGGGGCGGAGCCATAGGAGCAGCGATTGGTAAGACGGATTGAGAGGCGGGCCCTCTCTGCCCGCCCACATTTACCACCTACTGCTCGCTTCGTCTGTATGGTCGCTGCCGACTGTCAATCAAGCCAGCCACGCCCCTTGCCCTGCAAAATTTTGACAATTTTTTAAAAATTCAGTATTGATTTATTTTCAGATTGGCCACCTGATCTCTGGATTTGATTATGAAAACTAATTTTTAAAAAATCCTGAGCTGTAGGAATGCGGTATTTTGTGATCTGTGATCACTTCTTTTCCAATTCCAGTCTATGGGAGCCAGGGCTTTTTGGAGCCAGCAGCTAGTGGACGTAGTGATATTGCAGGTTTTTGACACTTCCGGGTTGGCTTCATTTTTCAGGGCCGGTTGCTACGTCCATCTTTTATACAGTCTATGCATTTGACTTTAACCACTCCAGCAGAGGCAGGTGTATATTAAATGCTGTAAAGAACGTCTGTGACACGTCTGAGCTAATAATTCTGAGCTTTAACTGTAACATCTGTGATGACTCCGGAGCTTCAGCTTTCTCCTTTTAAAAACTGTCTCTCCTCCATCTTTTTCTTTCTCCTCCTTGCTGGGACTAAGAGATGAAGAGACACATTATCATAATCAGAACTTCAGGTTACCGTGAGCTAAATGTCAGTGTCAGAGAAACCAACATGCTGACGATACGCAGTTATGTTTATCATGTTCGTCATCTCGGTTTTGTTTTGGTCCAAACTAATTACAATTCATCCTAAGGGGGGACATGACCGTATAAACCAGATTTCGATACAGATCATGTGATAGTTATCTGTTTCTCAGCTCTTCACATGCTACCACTGTGGCAGGACCTTTTGGTTTCACATTAACGAACACACTGAGAACTGTTTGGTGCCATTTTCCAAACCCAGAGCAGTTTGACGGATCAATAAAAATCTGTGAACTTTAGAAACAGATGACATGAATTCGTAGCTAAATGTTCTTTGCTTGGGTCGTCACTGTTGTGAAAAGATGTATTTCAACCTAAACAAGGGCCTTTTCTTTAAATTCACCAAGTTTGGGGTATAAAATTTAACCAAATACTGAGTAAAATGAAACTTAAGTCACTAAATAAAATAAAAACAAGTGGTGGAAAATGATGGTCTGACACAGGAGATGAGCTTTAGTCCTTTGACTTCCAGTTGTCTGATGAGGCTGTTTTACACCAGAAATAGTCCTACATATCTGTCAGCATCGATGGCACTGATACCAAAAGACAGAACTTTGAGGGAATATATCAATCAATCAATCAATCTTTATTTCTAAAGCGCTTTTCATACTATGATGTAGTTCAAAGTGCTTTACAGATTAAAATCACCTTAAAATCATTCCCACCCTTCCCTCACGCACAAACAAACAATATCACACTCATACTCAACACACACACACACACGCATACACACCAGCACCAACAATATGGACATGGGGCTGAATATGACAATCTGGGAATGAAACGGGTTGATTAAGAGGTTTCACTTAATATCTGATGTCATATTAATAAATGTAAATAAAAAATACACACAAACATGAACTGTACAGTTTCCAGATTCCCTAAAACCACCATTTTCCCACACTGGTCGATCTAAAATCCACCTCAATGGATACACACATCTGACCCTAAACAGCCTCAGTGTACAAACATCTGTAGCACCTGTACAAAACATTTTAAAATATTTTTGTGTATTTTGGGTCATTTTAGGAAAGATCAAAGACTTATAGCTTCAAAGAACGATGTTTAGGGTGTTTTTGCTGCTGTCAAATGTCAAAACGGTTCAAATTTGACCTAAATCAGTATGTAAGAGTTAAATCCACACGTTAATGGTGCTAAAGGAAGAACCAGAGGATCAACAAATCCAAAGTTCCACATCAGGAACCACAAATGTCTGTGTAAAATCTCTGCTGATCCACTGAGTAGATGCTCAGAATTGTCGCAGGACTTTATTTATTCACTCTTGTCTTTTCAGGCCACACCTGCAGCCACCTGTCTTGTATTCCCCAATCAGCTATTTACCCGCAGCTCCCTTCAGCAGACAGCCTGATGTGTGCAGCAGCTTTACACTTCTTGTTGTTTTTTTTTTTTACCCATTCCTGCCTTTTTTCTGTCAGGCCCGGCCCTTTACATTTGCAACCTGTTATTTCTCCACTCGCCCGGCAGCTCTCTGCTCTGCTTTGCCCTACTGAGTGTTGTTTTGCTTGTGAAAATAACAGCGAAAGGTGAGCCGCTACACTTTTACCCCCGAGCCTCTGAGTCAGGCTGCCCCTGAGCCGCCTGCTATTTCTGAGTCGTGATAATAAAACGTCTGCGTGAGTCCTCATGACGGTCCCCGCTAGAAACTGCTGAGATGATTCGGTCCGGATCAAACTCACAAACGGTGTCATCATAAAGGCCACTATGACTAAAAACCATGAAGTGAGAACTGTTCCAGAGCTGGTTGGTTGGTCGGTGAGCTTTCTGTCCTTTCATCCTTCACATGGGAACGTTTCCGGAGTGGATTTTTGATAGTTCTTCCTCCTGCGACTCTCCACCTTTATAATACTCCACCTCAGACTTTCCCTCAGCTCTCTGCTCACCTGTACCTCATTCCCATCTTCTCTTTCATCACATCGTTCCTGCTCCTGACGTTGTTTTATTCCAGCAACTTTTTGAGACATATTTCTACCATTAACCAGCTTGGTTTGTCATACAGCACATTTAAAGCAACAGGCGTTGACCCAAAGTGCTGTTCAATATTATTTTTTTAGCTCATTGCTATGATTATATTTTACATTTAAGCTCACTGATTTGTTTTCAGTATTTTAATGTACTTATATCTTATTGCTTTTCTACTTTCTAGGTATTTGCATTTCTTTTTTCTGATCAATTTTCTTTGGGATAAATTTGTTCTGATAATTTTATTTTATTTTTTAAAATGTTACACTAACACTTGTATTCTGAGTTGATCACATTAACGGCAAATTTTGTTTGAATATTTCAAAGTAGCATTTCTGAAGAAGACGTGTAATTTGCTGGTAATATCTGGAGTTCATTTACGAATGAGTGTCTCATTTGGGGTTTTTAATGCAGTTTGCAGCCTTTTACCTGTTTGTAGTCAGCTTTTGCACACTGTATGCAAACCGACTAGAAAACTGTGTGCGAGGCTGCAGCGGAGGAACAGAAAAGCCAGCATTTCCAATCAGAAGGAGAAACGCACTTCATAAAGACTCAACAGGTTGTGTGCAAATATCTCAACACCAACCTTTTCAAGAGGTTAAAGGGATGAAAGAGGCGACTTCTTTGGGCAATTAGAAGCTTTTAAAACATCCAATTTCACAGCAAAAAAAAAAAAAAAAGCAAAATTGCAGGAGCAGTTTTCCATATTTTGACACGTGAGTCTCATTAATCAGAGGATGCTCAGCTTCATGTAAACAGGAATATTCATCAGCCATGTGAGCAGCCTGACAGAAACACTGGCTCTCTCTGAATGAGGGCTTGTAGACACCAGTATGGACGTTTCTTCAGCTACATGTAAAAACTTTTCACACCTTCCTAAGAGCCTTGACGAAACAACTCCTTAATGGAAGTTTTTATATATCTATATATATTTTTCATGTTGTGTCTTTTTCCTCATATAAAATGATTATTGTGTTAACTTAGTGCTCGCTGTGATGGTAGAAATTCAGAAAACGTGAACTCTGACACTTTAATCTTACACATTTGTCTCTGAGTCTGATTAAGGTTCAACCCACAAATTAGGAACGTCTAAGACAACTTTCCAGCTAACCAAACTTGCAGCTTGATTATCTGTGCAAATATTACAACGATAGTGTGACTAATTGCCTTTAAAAACAAATTACAGTAATTTTAACACCTAAAATCAACAGTTTGGTTCATGTAATGTCAACACAGAGCACCAGTCATCTCAGGACACTCCACACACTACGTTTAAGACTTTTTATATTATGAAGAGAAACCCAACAAATTCAAACAATTCCCTTTAAGTGGGAGCTTCGGTTACAACTGAACAAATAACTCGTCACGCTTTGCGGTTCTGTCTTCAAATCACAGAATGAATCAAATGAAAAATGGTTTTAAAACTTCATTATAGTTTCTTTTCTACGACTTCACAAATGCATTAATTGTACTTTGTGTATGTAGCACATCTGACAGTGTCATATTTTATCAGCTTCACTATTCTGGGAGGGTGTAAAGACGGATGTGAATGTTACTTAAACTGGAGCCACAGGCCGATATATTGCTGTTGTTGTGATTAATTGCGGCAGCATTTATTAACACATAACATATAGTGTAGCTGACAAATTACCTCATGGTCTGGGTGCTACTTCTGATAATATATATTGTGGTTGTGCGACTAGACTCCCCCCTGGGCACGAATGGTACGGTCCAACCACAAGCACAAAACACAGAAATTTTTTGTTCTAAACTCAGACTTTTTAGCATTAACACACACACACACACACAGACACACACACACACACACACACACACACACACACAAACTTAAGAGGCAATTATCTATTGTGAAGCGAACAAAAAAATGAATGATGAAAGTTTCAGCCCCATTTTTCATTTTGATTTTGAACCTGACTTCAGCCATCAAAGCAATTAAAGTTTTTTACTTCTGTAATTTAGAAGCTCAATTCTACCTTCCATGCTATTATTATCAAGCGCTGCCACTGTCTCTCCTGCAAAGGCAGCAAAATTCACACCATTTCTGCTTTACATAATCCTGGAAAAAGGAAACAGACGCTGCGACTCTTCATCATTAACTGGTGGAAAATCACGAGTCGACACAGCGAGAGGAATCCTGGATGGATGGGTGTTTTTTTTTCGTTTTTTGGACCTGAGAGGTTATAAAGTGTTGCACAGAGCAAAGGGTTCAGGGTTTAGTTTAGAGGAATGATGTGTATGTTTGGAGGGGATCTGGAGGATGCTGCAGGAGGCAGATTAGTGTAGCAACAGAGGGATTATCAGATGATGACTCGGTATAACTCAGAAACGTCCTCGGCTGCAGTTTTGTCATGTGTCTCTGCTCACAGCTCATTTTCTTCTCAGCAAACACCCGCAGCAACCCAAACCTCGGGGTTGAAGTCTTCAAACACTGCATCATGCTTTGTATTCACGCTCGCTGTGCTCATTGTTCTGCAACACGCTCACCTGCAGCCGGTCAATAATCTCATGTGATTGGTTTCATTCTGCTTCTGCGTGGGATGCACGGTGAAGAGCGGCGAGCTCCGAGAGCGAACAGCTGCTCTGAGGATTCTGGCTTGCAGAGGTGTATTCAACAGCAGCCAGACTGCCTTTGCAAATATCCCACGTTCAGGTTTATTTGGAGCATACTGTTGCAGCACCGGCCTTGTTAAACGTCCAACAGAGCGCCGAGCGATGCCCCCACAGCTGTGCAGAGCAAATCCTCCCTGACACCAGCTGTTAAGGTGGACGGCAAAGACGGAGCTCTGGCTTTATGAAAACAGGAGACAGGCCGGTCCATGTGGCTGACTTAAATATTCTTCTCATAACTGTGGTGCAGCGACTCTTTCTGCAGCTTGTAAGTATTTCAGAGATCAAACTGCTGCTCTCCCCAGACAACTCCGAGAAGGTCGTTCGTGTAATTAGTTGCTCCTGCCTCACTCAGGAGGTTCGCTTGTTCTGAATACCAGCAAGGCTTCGCTTCACAGCCTGGTGCAAAATGTGGAAACGAGCTTTAAAGCCTCGGCACTGGCTCCTGCTTGTCATCGCATTTACCAAAGAAAAACACGGAGACGCTCCCCGTCTGCTAGCTGCATAATAAATATTGAATTACACTGTTGGTGTAATTATGAACTGCTCATCTTGTAATTATGCTCAATCATAATTACAAGAAGTCATAATAGTGAACTAATTTCTCTTTTCTTTGGTGAATGCTGTCGGTTTCTCTGGTCCAGCTGGAGAGCATCATGTTCAGGATTTCCGCAAAGCCGAGCTCAGAGTACAGGAGATTTAAAATCCTCTCAGATCCTCAAGTCGGGCTGCATCGCACGCATAAGGACAAACTTGACAGATATTCTTCTCTCTAATCTCAGACAAAAACACAAGACAAGGTTTTAAAAAAAATACCACAGAATCACCACAGTACAAGACAGCACAAAGATGATCAGGTCAGAGGGAGCACCTCATGTGACCTCGTGGGGAAACAGATGGAAACAAAATGGAGACTTTGGTGCAACAGCTTTTATACTTAAATCTCCTCTATTTTTCATTTTTTGCTCTTTATTTTGTACTTATTATGTATAGCACTGAAGGAGCTGCTCTTAATCTCATTGTACTTGTGTATAGTGACAATAAAGGCATTCTATTCTATTCTATTAAAACTAAGAAAAATACAAAAGCAGAAGGTTGAAGGACAAGTCTGGACAAATTGTTTGGCAAGATGCAGTCAAGTGGAGGTTTAATGTTTGAAGCTAATGTTAGTCTTAAGAACTGAAACAGGCTATTTTCCACTCTGTCGGAACTTGCAGGTCATTTTTAAAGTGGTTTGAACTTTTGTACACGTTCTGACAGCAGGATAATCTCTTTCTTTTGGGGGATAAAAAACGATGCTTACACCAGGGTGGGAAACTTCTGAGCAGTCCTGATAAAAAGCTGTGCAGGTTTCCATACAGGTTTGTCAAACTCGGAGAAGACAAATGTTAATTGGGTAAACTTTAAGAGGACAAGAAGCTTGTGTTGTGGAAAAGACATCCTGTCTATGAACAAATACAGGATCTCTAAAATTCACTTTATGATTGGCAATATGGTTAATCATATTTTGATCTACGACATTAGCTAGTGAAGTAATGCACAAGGTACCATGTTGTGAAGAATGAAGCTATGCATGGATGACAGTATGTGAACAGAGACTCGGCTAAAATCAACGGCTACCATGTTGTGTGTAAAAGAAACCATTAAATCCATTAGAGGCCTATAGGATCCCATTTTTTGTTTACTAAGATAACCGCAATTGTGTTTGAGAAAGATTACGTTGTTTCAACACGTAAAGTAATGCTTGTATATATGAAGATCAGGAGAAATTGGTGTAAAATGACAAAATATTACCAAAAGCTATTAAAGGGGGTTTAAATCTCGACTAAAACCCCCAATTAAGGTGTAAAAAAAAAAGTGGATTTTCAACTTAAAATCAGTGTCTGTGTTCATGAACCAGCCTCAGTTTGCTGTATTTTGCTAAATTTACAGTAAATCTAAGTTTTGCAGCTGAGTCTGGATTTTCCTCTGACAGATTTTCTGACCTATCAAAGAAGTTTTCGACAATACACCATTAAATCTGCCATTTCGATGTCCTCGTCCAGTAGCATTCCTCTGCTGTCAAACATCACCATCAACAACTATACATTCCCCATATAGACAAACAAACCTTTATTGTTTTATTTCCTACGTCCTTAAAGAACTGGAGTTTCATCCAGAAGCTACTATTTGTCGTGTTTTGGTGCAGTCAGAGTTGAGTCAAAGCCGTTGGATTCTACAAGGCAAAGGAAATAGACGAGCTAAACGGTTCAATTAAGGGCAGTTTTCGTCTCTTTCCTCTTTTGAGTTCCTGTTGAGAAAAGCTGCCCAATCTTAGCATTAATCAGCAATAGCGTCCACATTTTTACCCTTAAGTATCAAGCAAATTGGATATTTTTGGGTTGACCAGGCTGAGTCTGCAAGCAGCAATTCAGGAATTTCAGTTTGGATTTGCAAACTGCTCACATCAACACATATCCTGGAACGAACATCAACTGAGACCAAGATCCCAAACCAGATTTCTCCTTCGGGGTAGAATTTAAGTAAATCAGCCCAAAACTCCCGTCGTCTGAGCCCGACACAAGAGCAGAGATCTTGCTGTGTTTCTGGAGGACGTCTCATTCTGGCTACTCACTCAGTATCATCTACATTTATGCATTTCCCACCCGCTTCGCTCTGTGGAATCTGCAGTATGTGGTACGCAAAGGTGCGGCAGGAGAACAGCAGGAGCTTTGACTATTTTTCTTTTTTCCTGTAACTTTTCACATGTTGGGAGTCGAACCAGAAATCCAGAAATAATTGCAGCATGAAATAGAAAAAGTTTAGCAACTCGCATCAGAAGAACTTCCTTTGGGAAAAGTCCCACCTGTCACAGTCGGAACAGCAGAGTGATGCTTCTCCAAATGAAAACTGCTGAAGAATTACAGAATGAAACACGACAGAGAGCGGCTGGCTGAGAGCGCCGCGGCTGCAGCTGGAATAAAATAGAAATTGTTGGGAATCTTTTTTTGCTCTTTACAAGGGGATTTGTGGTCCTGAATATCTGAGTGGGGTCACTGCCCTGTGTCTTTTTGATAAGATGTGGACAAGGTGGCTGTGGCACCAGCACAGACAGCGAACGCTTTTTATCTGGAATTCTCACAAAGACGTGTTTCGAGTATCAAAGAGCCGTGACTCTGAAAGGTTCGTAGCTCGGAGGCTGTCTGCCTTTGTTGCATACGAGATCTTGAAGAATAGAATAAGGTTGTGATTCGCATCCTTTCCTCCACCAACTGTAGCACAAATTAAGAAGACGGACCATCTGCTTGGTGCAAGCATGATATCATGGGACTGCATATTAATCGCACGCCACTTTGCCAGTTCTATCTGAACATTTTGATCTTTTTGCATCATTTAAGATGTTAAATGGCAAAAATGTTAAAATGCAAAGAGAGGGCATGTTCATTGAGACAACATGGTGTGAAATGACGTGCAAAAAGCAAAAAATCCATAATGGGGTGCTGTCAGATGTGTCTGTTGTAATGGTGGCTCAAACTTTAATATTTTCATTACAAAACGACAAGTCCAAGTTTCACTGCTGTGAGGCTTCAGGAAGCTTCTCAAAAAGTGAAAAAATGTGAATCTTGATGCTTGATTTGTGCATCGTTTTACCGTTAAATGACACGTGAAAAGATTTTGACAAAGCGGTTAAGGTTCTGGTTAAGGGCGGTGTTGTTCATCGAGGCTACGTGGTGTGAAATGAGACACAAAAAGCATAAAATCCGTAATGATAACACACAACATGACTGGGTGTGTTGCTAACACTAGGTTGCTGGTGCAGGAATGGAGCAGATTTAATTTCTAACAACAGGAGCTGCGTAGCTGCAACTACATAATGACAGTTTACCTGTAAAGCCTTAAACATCGTCCACACGTACACAAACACAGGTGCACTGAGCTTTACAAGACCATCAACATGCCGTCTGCAGGAGCTGCAGTCTGAGCTTTGCAGAGCTTGACTTTTAAGGATTGTTTTTTGACATATTTATTGCCATTGTAGGCAATATGAACTGGAAAATATGGCAAAAAGAGAACAGAATGAGAGAACTCATGGAGTAAAGGTTCTGCTGGCTGGGACTAGAAACAGGGATTCACTGCTTGTCACGTGTTACACACACAGGTCAGTATCAGGTGACCTTTTAGCTGATTAGATAGTGGAACTCTTTTGGATAATCCACATCTAACCATCGGGTTTACTTTCTCATTCTGGCTCAACCAAATGGACCAAGTAGTCAAAATTCTTGGCAATGAAACCTCCATAAACGAAAAATTTATTGTCGAGTGTGAATCAGCCTTGTTTGTAGCTGGAGGTGTTCTGTCAACAGTTTTACAAGCATATGTTTAATAATGATGGTCTGATAGAAATTTTGGGAAACACCCCAAAAAATTATCACAGAAATAGAAAAGGATAATGTAAAAAATTCTTCTGGGCCGTATCCCAGTAAACATTGGAACATCGAATGTCTGTTGTTTGAACGACTAACCAAGACGTCCCATCTTAGTTCCAAAGTGGTTTCAAAACGAATGCAGTGCCGACTTTCAGACCTTACCTGGCTGTCCTTCCTGGATGTTCTGGCAATAAGACAAAACAATAGGCTGAGCAGAGATTAAACTCACAACACTAGCTTTACTAGCACAGCGTTCTAACCTACTGGTCTCATTCACCATTACATAGTAGACACACATGTTAAACTGGAGGGCAGAGGGACGATTGTTACGTCTATGACAGTCCAGAGGCTCACGCAAAGAAGACACGAGGATGAAGGAATGGAGTATACTTGTGGAAATACCTCGTGCCCTCACCTTTGACTTCTGGGGAGAATTGCCATCAAAGCTGAGTAGCAGAGTCACATCCAGCTCTCTTAATCCATTGACTTTTCCTAAATTTACCCAAAATACACAAAAATGGTAATATTTTAAAATGTTATACTATGTTTGTACACTGAGGCTGTTTAGGGTCAGATGTGTAAATCCATTGAGGTGGATTTTAGATCAACCATCCATCCATCCATCCATCCATCATCTATACACCGCTCACTAGGGTCATGGGGGGCTGGAGTCTATCCCAGCTGGCTTAGGGTGAAGGCAGGGGACAACCTGGACAGGTCACCAGTCTATCACAGGGCTACACTTAGAGACAGACAACCAAGCACACTCACATTCACACCTACAGACAATTTGGAATCAACAATTAACTACTGTGGGAGGAAGCTGGAGAACCCAGCACAGGGAGAACATGCAAACTCCACGCAGAAAGATCCCAGGCGTTGTAACCGATATGCGAACCGGGGATCTTTCAGCTGCGAGGCAACGGTGCTAACCACCAAACCACCGTGCATCCCCAGCAGTCTGAATACAAAATACTGGCGACTTTTAACTGGTTGTCAGTTTTGCTCAAAACAAGTTCCATTGACCAGTTCCCCAAGAAGCTCCATTTAAACCTTCTTAACGCTTCAGACAAGGATTCTGCATCTTTTCTCCACGAGCAATGTGAAGGTTGTACACCTCATCTGCTTCTTTTTTCTCGTTTCATCAGTGTAGAACCCGGCGTACGAGCGTTTTATTAATTGCTCCCATCGGATTTCTAACCATTACTGCAATTTGCATGTCCACTCCCAGACACTCTGTAGCAGTAAGATGGACGATACCTCCAGCAATGTTTGTCTTCTCCTGTCCCTCAGGGAAAATGTTGTATTAATGCGTCGTATTAATAAAGAGTTATGGTGATAAAGCAGCACAATTACAATTAGATTGATTAGAGTTAGTTATTCTGGGGCAGCAAGTTTACATTTCAAACATTTCTCAATAGTTTCTTCTTTAATATGTGCATGAAGAAGGGTTATCTTTGAAGGAAAGCGTACTTTTACTGGAAAAAAGGAAGCAGATGTCACCCAGATTTGTATATCATCTGTTGTCTATCAACGATTTGCACATTCGACTCTTTGTCTTTGATTCAAGAGATTTTATTTGTCACATCCTTGTGCTGTACAGGTAAGACGTGACGAAGAAAAATCCTTTAAAAATAGTAGAAAGTCATTAATAATGTGGAGCAACAACTTGTCTGTAACAACTGGGAAATCTGTGCAAATGCCAGATTTTTCTTGATTTGCTTTTGTATCGTTTTTTTTTTTAAAAAAGTAATCTTCTTTTCAGCTTTATTTGTTGACTCCATCCTTTGGGTTGCAGTAAATCCCGGGGTCTCTTTTTTAAGTTAATGCAAGATTTGTGTCAGATCCCGCGAGATCCCAAAGCAATCCTCTACCTCAGCGCTATAACCACGGCAGCGCTGTCCTGCATGGACGCCATGTTTTCATTAGTAGGCAGCTTATATCACCTTCTAGAGGACTGAGATCCAGTGAGTAAAGGCATCGGGGTCATTCCGCCTCAACTCTCCAAATGCCCCACCATCTTCACTTTGGCAGATTTTTATTTTTTCTTAAGTGTATTGATTGAGGCGTCCATGTGCAAAGTCTGGGCTCACAGCTAACATTAGTTTTTGAGTTAAAAATTCTTCAAGAAGGTGGAGTCATGTTGATTTTGCATCGTTTTCTTCGCACCAATCTGTGGATCGATGTTTGAAGTGCCATAACTTCAGAAATAATGAAGCTAGAGTCTTGAAATTTTGCAGACTCATTGATGTCTACACGTGGTCTTCAATGGTGCAACCCTGCTTTGGTAGAACAATACAAACCAGTTATATGATGGTGCACATTTGATCAAAAAACATCAAGGTTTCTGTCAACTCAGATATTTCACCAACCATAAAACCTTTATTTCTTACCCTAAGAGGCTGATTTTTTTTTCCTTCCTGTGATCGGCACTAATAGGAGCTTTAAATGTAGAGTTTGTTGCCAGTCAAAGGCAAACTTTATGAGAAGATAAAATGTTTTTGACGTTTATGGCCAATATTAGGACAATCATTGAGCAGGTATGATGGTGAAACTGCTCCAATAGTGTCCCAACTGGAAGAGTTATATGATATTGTTGGGCTATAATGGGGAAAAAAATGGTTTTGCAACTCATAGTGCTTCAAATAATTTCATGAAAAGCGCTACTTTTTGAGTGAACTTTTTTACAAATCTGAAATGAGGTTGAATGACCCATTGATATGTTTAGGGTTTACACTGGTGTCATTGTTTGGACCATTTTTGAAGCTTTCGAGTGTTTTACTTTGTGTTTACTGGAGACTGTCAAGGTACAAATGGTCAGTAATCTAAAGGTTTATTGCTAGCTTGAGCTACGAACACAAACAACTGGCGTCAATAGTAAAAATACATACAGTGAAGAAGTCTCTGTAAATTTTTCTCCATTTTTTGTCACAATAACAGTTTGAATCCATCCGAGTGCTGCAAATCAAATCACATTTGTAAATCAAAGTTGCCTCCAGCTGCAATCTGCAAGCTCAAAACTTTTCATAGCCACTTTCCTTTGGGTGGAGCATTCCTTTACTCCTCAGCAGAGCCTGAGCTGCGCTGTGCGTATGGTATTCTTTTTTTTATACATCTCATAACTCCTGGTTTCTTTGTTTGCTCTCACAACATCCAGCGCTGCCGTCAGCCTTCAATAAAAGAGGCCAGAAGCAGCTGGATGCAGGCGCACAAACACACACACACAAACACACACACACACACACACACACACACACAGATGCTGTACATAACACAAGCATATGGTCCTCACAAATGTGTAATCTGCACACACACTGAGCCGGAGGATCAATCTGTAGCCTGCAGCAGCCGTGTGCTACACCGATGTGGATTAAGATACTGAATCTGCAGACAAAAAGGAGTCGACCTGCTCTGTGTGCCGAAACACCCATCTACAGAGGAGAGAGAGATCTCATCACCTCAGCTTCATTCACAGCCTCTCCGGTGTCTCCATGATTACAGATAAATAAACCATAGGGCGCTCCGTCCACGCTGCAGCCCACTGAGGCAAGATGTTACCAACAAGACAAAGCAAGTGTGGCTCAGCGGAGCAGATAAAAAGATGCAGGTTGTTCCCTGTGCTCTCTGCCTCCTCACTCCGTCCGGCTTTCACACATGATATTAACACTCTGAATACATTACAGATTCCTCCCCGTTGAGGTATCGCTGTTTCTGGAGATCAGTGCAGATAAATAATGCATGCTGCTCAGACGCGGCACGACTGCTCAATGCACACAGACACTATAGCGCTTTTTTTTCCTTCTCCAACCAGCACTCGCACAGCATGCAACACTTAAGGCAAGCGTCCATCAATATTCCAGCAACACTTAAAACGCCGGTTAGTGCTGAGAGTTGGTGCAGGAGATGACACCTCTGCACTTATAACAAGAAGGAGGGGGGACAACACACACTGTTTCTGTTGCATCCGTCCCCTCAGGACACAACAAAACACCTCAGGGATGCTCCGGCGTTTGAGTCGCATGCCTGCACGCTCCCTAACTTGGGCGGCAAGTTCGCCCGGCTGTTTCCGAAAAGGGTTAAAAAAAAAACCACCACAGAAGAAGAAGAAGACGAAGAAGAGGAGGCGACTCACCTGGATGTACGTGGATGAAATCTTGTGTCCTGGATGTGTGTGAAGCGCAGAGCTGAAACTTCAGTCTCACCAGCGCTGTTGGATCCCCTCCTTCTTTACTCTCTCTCTCTCTCTCTCTTGCTCTCTACAAGCCCTCCCCTTCCTCTCTCCCTCCCTCACCCACCCTCCTTGCTCTTTTTTCCCATCACTCACTGTTTTTCCTCCTTTTTTTTTTTTCCTCCCTTCAGTGTCTTCCTTCAACCTGCTGCTGATGTTGTCTTTGAAGCTGCATTAGACAACACACACACACACACACACACACACACACACAATATACTAGTGTGTGTGTGTGTGTGTGTGTGTGTGTGTGTTATGGAGGCTGAGATCTGATAAAGGAGGTTGTGGAGGTGCAATGCGTAACACTGCAGTGGATCAGATATGATGCTCTGGTAACCTACATCTTACTATGTGTGTGTGTGTGTGTCCACCTGTGTTTGCCAGTGTGTGTGTGTGTGTGTGTTTACAGATAAATTGGATGGGAGGAGCAGTCGTGCTATAACAACCGTTGGGCTTCGCTATGTGGCGACAGCGCTGCCAACTTCCTCCCTCCTGCTCATTGTTGGGAGTCATTATCTCACCTCCGGGAGGGTGAGGCGGCTGCGATGGCTCGGGGGTGGGGGGGGAGGAAGGGGAGACGGGAGAATACATGTAATGCTCTCAAATTGAAATTCATCCTACCCCTTCTCCCTTTATAATCTCATTCAAATTCCACAGTCTGTTGCTCACTCGTATTTAAATGAGCACTTGACTAAATCCCTCCTGTGCTTTTGCTTATCTTGGCCGGCGTTTGGCAGGCTGCCGCGCTCTGTTGCTTCCTGGACGCTCCTCGGCAAACTGGCGCTCTTTGTGCCTCGGCCAGCGCACAGATCTAGAACTAAAAGAGCGGGCAGCAGCAGCAGCAGCAGCAGCAGCAGTAGTGGCGATGAGGCTAAACTGATCTAATGTGGGACTGGCAGCTCAGAGCGGGAACGTAATGAGGTGTGAAGCCAGCGAAGCTCCGGACGACGTCGTTAGAGGCTGTGTTTACATGTTTCGCTTGTAAAAGTTCACAGAAAAAAAGTAAAAAAAAAACATACCCAGAAAAACAGCGGCGATACCGCAAAACATCCAAATTAATAATCTTCACTGTAAACATGCTTTTGCTCACGAAGAACTGGTGTCAGATTTGTGCCTCTTAGCCTTACTAGAATGAGTAAAATCTACATTTTTAATATTATTATTACTGAGCTACAAAGGCTAATACGTTGTTTTAATATGAACCTTTATACTCCTATTGGCGGTGATTTCTACTACAGCCTACTACGTGTTTCTCTTGTAACAGTTCAGGCAGAAAAGCAAAATAAATAAATACATAAATAGTGGAAATCACAAACCTTAACCTCTGTGCTCGTGCACGTTGCCTTCAGAAACGCCTCGAAATCACCATATAGGGCAACAACACGCCTCTTTATAAAGCAAGTGAAGATTTATTTTTTCCTCACCTGTCGTCATCATCGTGGCAAAAAGAGAAACTTTTCGGAAAGTGAAATCGAGGAACTTGTCAGCGAAGTTGAAGCAAACCATGAAATATTGTTTGGTGTGTGAAATGTTGGGATGAGCAGCGAAAGAAAAAAAAATGCTGCATAGGACGAGATAACCACTGTAGTTATTCCTGTTGGTCAGAGGACAGATCGTCAGCAACGTTTTTATAAAGTGGTTTGACGTTAAGCTTAGTGCCAAAAAAACGCATCACAGCTTGTAAAAGAGAAATGATGCAACTGGAGGAGGACGAATTAATACCGAACGTTCACCCAGTGGATAACCCTGATCACTACAGATGAGATGTTTTAACAACCAAACTAAGTCCAGCTGAAACATCTCACACTCTGTAACACTCACCAATAAGCCAGCCATCTTCAGCAGCTCCTGCTTGGAGACCCACTGTTCTGCTCAATGAATGAGTCGTGTGTTCCTCCAGGCCACCAGGCAACAACATTGGATAGCCACAAATGTGCATCGCAAATTATCAGTACGTTGACTGAATGAAACCTTTTTCTATTTACAAAATGAAATTCATTAGTGATGCTGCTTTGGGTGCTGTCTGTGGCTCCACTTATGTTTGGGAATCCAGCGATGGCCTGAGGTCCCTGTTTGATTTAGTGATGGCTGTGAGGTATCTGGATGTAGGCTGGGACCAGGGGAGTTATGGCATCCAACACTGCGGGCTTGATCCTGCTCAGTGGTGGCTGGAAATGCTGCATGTGTCTCTAGCCTCATGCTAGAATGTGCCGGTGGTCAAAATCCCCGAATGCTTTCTATTTGTAGTGTCACTATTCTACCGCTAGATTACGTGCGTACGCAGAGGTGTGCGTATATTTACGCACATTTCTAAGTATAAGTACAAGTTGATAAGTTCCATACTTTGCCAGTGAATGTTCGTACGCACTGATGATAAATGAGGCCAGTGGTGTTAAATTTGTGCATCTCAGCTTTAGTAGAATGACTAAAATCTGTATTTTTAAAAATAATGTAATATATGATGTTTGTCTGATTTTGTCCACTATGCTACAAACGCTCATTGACCATAAATTATTACACGATGGATCCATTTTTCAATTTCTTCTATGCGTATGTGCAATAAATATTAATCATATGACCTTTTTTTTTTCTTTCTTTTCTGACCTCATTTTGTTCATTATAAGGTCAAGTGATACGTGCTGTGGCTTATTTCTTTTCTTACCAGCCTGAGCTATCTAGATTTTCCATCATTTGATGTGAAAATACTTTTAATATTAGCCTTAAAAACAGTATTTCGTATTATGAAAGTGTAACGTTTTTACATGTATCTCGCCATAAAATGCTGCTAGTAGAAATATCTTTACATACTTGTGTAGAGGAGATTGTATGGAATCTGGTAAAATCAGAATCCTGATGGTGCGACACTCTATGATTTAGAAACCGGGAAGAATATGTACTTAGTGCCTCATTGAAATACATGTATTTTTACCCCTTGATCAGTGTGAACAGTCTTCACATACAGCGGCCTATATTCAGAGGTGCCAAACCAGATAAATATTACATGTAATTATCATATCTCTCTAAATTAACACATCTACATATCAACATATCCCTGCTGTGATGAATAATGTGTGTAGACATGGACACACAGCTGCTGGATTCAATCTGACGGAAATTCAAACTTTTTTTTTCTCACCAACAGTCGGTTGCATCGACAAACAACTGGAAAGGTGAAGAGTTTCTTTACGTATGTGCTGTATTTCACTGCAAATAATATTTCCAGAGCAATCCAACCGAGAAGAAAGGATGTGAATTTGGACGCAAATCGCATCTGTCGGGCTGTTTGGGGTCAAAAATGTCAAGAAAACGAAATAAAGCTTAACAAAAATACAGCTGGTGTCCAGTCGCAATGGCAGATTGAATAATAATTATCACAGTTATGAATAAATAAAAGATCATCTAAGCTCCAGATCTAATTGTTTGAGAGTTCGTGTGGACTGAAAAACCCTGGGAGCATATTTTCTGCATATTGAGCACATTGCAGTAAACAGTATGTAGGATTCAGGAGAAATGCAGCGTTTAGTGCTTAAACCTTTAAATTCACAAAACGGAGCGTGAGTGTGTTTGACTAACGAGTTTGGTGACAGGTGTTTTGACACCGTCAGTCCGTCACGTGTTTGTGTTGTAGTTGTTCCTAAATTAGAGCAGCGGATTCTCTTCATCTGCTGCGATTTAATGGTTTCAGCTGCCTGTCTCAGACTCTTCAGAGGAGTTCTGGATCTTTTAGCGAAGCTCACATCAAAGCCTTTGTGTTTGGAGTCAGACTCTGTTTGGAGGAAAAACGAGACGATGACGGTGGAAATTAGTGCAATCTGGGGCTCGAAAAGACTGACTGTAATCGACAGGAATTACAAAAAAAAAAGTACGAAATTAAAAGAAGAATAAATGACGTTAATGGGACCAAGATGTCCGACCGAATAATGAGATAAAACGAAAGATTTCAGGAGAATTTCAGGTGGGAGATTTACTGATGCTTAATTAATGACATCGTTTTCTCACATCTTCTTGAAAATATTTACATAAATATCTTATTTTTTAGCCCAAACTTCAAAAACATTGCTGACAACTTGTTTAGCAATTCATTTGAAATAGAGTGCACTGTAGAAATGAACATTTTTGGCCGTTTTTAGCTGTACTTTGTTGAACAGTTTACTTTTATTTTACAGACTTTCCCTGTTCTATCAAATTAAACAGTCAAAACTAACAAAAATCAGTATTATTACAAATCACAAATAGTTCTTTTAAAACTCTACAACTGTCTTTGTGCAACTTTTTTCTGTATATACTGAAATTCTTCATTTTGTTTTTCTGTTATTTTGCCTCGTTTTGTTGAAATAAGAATAAATCTAATAAAATCACCAAATACGTGGGATCATTTTACTCTTAAGCTATGAGCTCATGCAACCACTACATTTATTATACAGAACATAATTAGACTGATATATATTTCATTATATTTTAAATTGTCACCTGGTGGCTGAGTTTTCTTTTGTCTTTTGCACAAATAAAGACATTTTCACCATAAACTGAGACAGAAAAGGTTCAATTTGTGCCTAAAAATTCACCAGAATGCAGGAAATGACGTGTCTGATGCTCAGAATTTGTCGTTTTGGATTAATTCAGCTATAAATATGCAAACCAGAAACTGATTATGAAGAAGAATATTGCTGCAGAAAGCCGATCGCTGTGAGTGGACTGCATCGGTTTTCTTAGGTTTGTTATATATGAAGCCCTGAATCTGTGTTTCATCCTCGAATTGCTGCATTTTGCCTTCTAGCATATAAGAAAGCAGCACACTGAGATGTTAAAAACTAGATTTTAATTGAAAGGAGGCACTAAAGAGTTGAGACTTTCTACATTGTTTTTGTTGTTCAAGGTTGAACTTCTGCAGTGGTTTTGAGAATTAGCACAACAAAACATTTAAATCTCCATCAACCAAATCCCAGCAGCAGTCGATGTCTTTGGATAAAAACCTGCCCAAAGACTTTAAAGGTTGTTTCCTGACCTCCTCATGTGTGAGTCTATCTCATTTTCTTGCCACATCATCCTTCCTGCTGAGGGTTTTTTTTTATTTATTTTTTTTCAAACTCTGCACTTTGCTGTTGTTAAATGAATAATTAGAAAGTGGAGCAGGAGCTGGATCATCCTCCGTTTCCCCCTCACGGGTGGCTATTTCTGGGCTCTTTATTCTGCCATCTGCCACCTTCAGCAGGTGTTCCTCATCCTGCACCATGAGACCAGCTCACAGGACCGACTCGGCTAATGACCCGCCCCAGCTATCGGTTAATGATGGGAGAAGATGGCAAATTGGTCCCAGTGTCCCCCTCGTTTTCTCTTTCTCCCCCTCCTCTTTGCCACTCTGTGTCCAGCTTCACGTCGTTTTCGGCTTTTTCCTCGTGGCCGTCAATCCCTCCGTCCACCTGGGATCAGCCAATTAACCTATAGCCGAGTGTAAATGTGCCAACCAGAGACATGAGCAGCACCAGTGGCTCTCTGTCTGCTCGTGTGGGAACGAGAGAGCTCGTGTTTCTGTTGCTCTCGGTGACTGAATGTCAGAGTTGTCTTCGCTGGCATTAATTAGTGAGAAAAGCATCTGCTGTAAATGCAGCCGATAGTCCAAAAAAAAAAAAAAAAACCCTTTAAATTTGTATTTTAAGAGATGACATTTCAAAGGGTGCAGGATGTGGCAGCTGTGTAGATATTTCATCACAAACACAAACAGCCGAGCAGGATTTTTTTATTTTCCCAGTGTTAAAATTAAGACTTGTCTTCAGATAGAAGGTGACGCGGCGCGTAGGCAGCTCTGGGCAACATTGTTAATAACAAAGCGCCGTCTCATCTGTGGAAATAGAGATGCAGCGATAAGCCTGCACTGGCATCTTCATCCTGCCTGACATTATGTTTTATTACTGCTCTGTGCCACCCAGAAAAGACAGATGGATGGATGGAGGGGGAGATGGATGGATGCATGTATGAGGAGATGAGCAGATCTGGGGGGGAGGTGCTCTGGGAGAAAGAAAGATGGTTGAAAAAAGGGAATCCTTGAGAAAAAATGCTGGAAAAGGAAAGCCAACACTTCTCTCCATCTGATTCCTGTTTTCAAAGACCAGTGTCACTGAAGGCTGGTGCAGGGACGATACAAGAAAGTCAATAAATTAAAGCTGAAGCCAAAGACGACTACGGAACAACCCTGGAACTGGTTCTGTCAGTCTTTCTGTTTGCGTTGTGTTGTTGAATCCAACAGCTTCGACCACAGCGTTGATTCAGAGTGCAATTTAAATAACTCATTAGATCAGCCACAAACAGCATTACAGTGAGGAGCTCAGCTAAGGTCTTTAAAAAAACAACTCATTAACTTAAACTAGTCAAAAGCGTCAGTTGGAGCAGCTAGAGCTATCAAAGGTATTTGCGCAAACAACTGTCAGCATAAAGCCCTTGGTACAGCTGTGTCACCAGCATGATCAGGAAGAAAACGTAAACATCACCTGCTGCCCAGAGAGACTATCTGTCAGGATGTCAAGAACCAACCAAGAAACCTTCCCCCAAGCATGGTGGTGGCAGTATTATGCTGTGGGGCTGTTTTGGAGCCAGTGGAACTGGTGCTTTAAGCAAATTGAATAATAAAACCAAGGTTATGTTTGCATTCTTCAGGAACACCTAAAACGCACCATAGCAACAAGAAATAGTAGTTACTGGACACAACTCCAGTTCTATTCAAGTAAGAGAACAATGGAGGTTTGTTTTGTTAGTCTACATGGTGAATGTTGGGTTGGTGTGAGCCTTGTTAGAGAGAAGACACCTACCTGATGAGGAGATTGCAGAAAAATGGTACTTGTTGTGCTCTCTAAGTTAAACCAATCAGACCAAACAATAGTTTTTTAGGATCTAATCTGGTTCACTGACTGTAGGATGCAGGTTTAAGTCTTCTATCGGTCACCCCTGTCAGCGAACTTTCTTCTCTATTTCCACTATCTACGGTGAATCCATTTCATTACAGGAAACAACAACAGCTACCTGGTCGTGGGTTTTGTTGTTATTTCCTGTTTTGTTTTGACATCCCCTGACCTAGCTTGTTGTTTTCTTTCCTCCCTTGGTCTCAGTTTCCATCCTTTTTTGATTACCTCCATTAGTTTCGCCTCTATCTTATCAGTCACAATGTGTCTTCTTTCCCCAATTAGTTTTTTGTGAATAAAAAGTCTTGTGTTGTGCCACTTTGTCCTGTTTGCCCCCCTCATGTTGACCTGTTTGATTCTTCTCGTCTGTTACTGGTTTTTGTCTTGCATTTTTATATTTTTTGTATTTTCTCATCATTTCTTACTTTTGATATTAACTTGGTCTTTCAGTTTGGATTTCTCTTGGACTTCAAGCCATCTTTTGTTAGTTCTTCTGCCATCCTGTTTGCTCCCCACCTTTGTAAGTAGCTTTTGTTTGATTAAAATTTGCTTTTGCCACAACCTGCCAGCCATGTTTGTGTCTGCACTTCCTCCTCCGTCCTCACCCGAACACTCCATGACAATGCGCCTATGATTTGGATCATGCATTTTGGCAGCCCTGCCAGGTTTTTTTTTTTTTTCCAGTGAATTATCCATTTTAACCACTCATTTTGCCTTCCTGCCTGCAACAGTTCAACCTTCACTATTTTGAAGGAACACTGAAGCTTAGCGCCGCCCACAACAACTGATATTGGTTTAAAGAAATACCAATAAACCAAACTGTTTTTTCTCCCCTATACCAGAACGATAACTCAGGGTGTAGTCAGACCTTTCTGCTTAGCATGACGAGGGACAATCAGATGTACGCACCATGTAGTAGGTTATTTTTTCCCCCACCAAAAACAAACCCTAAAGGAAGCTCTCTAGTGGCTGTCCTTGTGGTCAGAACACGTACAAATGTCAGAGTTAGTATAAAAAAAAAAAAGTTTTTTATTGATACTGCAGCTACTGTTTACTGTGCAGAATTTGCCATTCAGAGGTTCCATAGTGTAGTGGTCATCACGTCTGCTTTACACGCAGAAGGTCCTGGGTTCAATCCCCAGTGGAACCATTCTTATAGGGTGATGGTGGTTCAGTGTTTAAGGCTTTGGGGGTTCAAGCACCACCTTCACCAAACTTCCAGTGTTGGCCCTTGAGCAAGGCCTGTATCCCTACCAGCTCCAGGGATGCTGTACTTTGGTCAACCTTGCATTCTGATCCTAGCTTTCTAACAAGACGGGCCATGTCAAAAGTACATTTCTGTTGTATTTTGTGCAATAATGGTAAAGCTAATCTTAACTACGAGCTTCAAGTCTCTGCCAGGGTGTTTCCCATAGAGGTGGTCACATCCCTAGACAAGTAAATAGTTTAACGTTGCCTCCTTTGCCAACACGACTGACTTCTGCAAAACTGGATGAGCTGATTAATGATCTATGCTGGGATGTTTGACGCTGATTGTTGGGGTTTTTTTTGTTGTTGTTAAATGCAGGGAGAATGTTAAAGATTCATTGATATGTAAAGCTATCAATTCTGACATGTTCAAATGTTCATGAGTTAGTGAGTGTGGACGTGAAATACAGCATGTGAGTACAGCCTTATGGAATATCATTTCAGTGTTAAATGTTCCTAAATAGTTTCGGACATGTGGAACAAGAGGTTCCATAGTGTAATGGTCATCACGTCTGCTTTACACGCAGAAGGTCCTGGGTTCGATCCCCAGTGGAACCATTCTTATAGGGTGATGGTGTTTAAGGCTTTGGAGGTTCAAGCACCAGCAATACCCAACTTCCAGTGTTGGCCCTTGAGCAAGGCCTGTATCCCTACCAGCTCCAGGGATGCTGTACTGTGGTCAACCTTGCATTCTGATCCAAGCTTTCTAACAAGACGGGCCATGTCAAAAGTATATGTCTGTTGTACTCTGTACAATAATGGTAAAGCTAATCTTAGCTACGAGCTTCAAGTCTCTGCCAGGGTGCTTCCCATAGAGGTGGTCACATCCCTAGATGAGTAAACAGTTAAACGTTGCCTCCCTTGCTAGTCGGTGCTAGACCGTTACTGTATAATTCCGTTTAACTGTTGTGTATACATTGTCATTGTTGATAGCTGAGAGAAGACAAAAGATTTCCATTAAATTGAACAACTTTAGCTTATTTATCAAATTAAAGAGCTAATAATTTTATCGTTAACATAATAATAAAAGACAGATAAGAATAAATAAGGACATTGCCTTGATACACATTTAAAAAACAGGTAACTGAAGGGGTGACGAAAGTGACGCCACAACATCACACTGAGATTAAAATTCTGAGTGGCTGGTCTGGACCAGGTTTCACTGGAAGTATGCTGCCTTCACCCTAACACCCCAACACTGCTACCAGGACTGTGTTGTTTACATGGAGGTGGTGGGTATTTCTAGACCATGAAGGCCATCTTGCAAACACTGGTCCCTGCCAACTTCCACCAGAGGAGGTCTGCAGGGATGTAAAGAGGTGATCAGAGACCAGTGGGAAACCTTCACAGAAGCCATGGGGGGGAATGATGGAGGCTGAAGAGGCTTCATTAATAAGGAATATGAAAGGCTGTTATTGGCAAGGGAGGGAACACGCTTGAGTTTTCATGCAACTTTGCATTTTCACTATATGCTTTCATGATGTTTTGCATCTGATGCCGTTCAGTGCTCTATTGAAGATTCTAGTTATTGGTACATTACACTGGTACATTTTGCTGTTTGCATTTTACTATTGAGAGTCTACGCGAAGAGGGCAAATATCTTTATCAAGTCCAAAAAAAACCAGAACTAAAATGCATCACTTGAAAATTATATTTCAATGACGTATCAACAGAATTTCTAAAAGTTCAAGTAGAGTCCAACAGCCAGCAGGCGAACAAATTCTCAGTCGCAGCTGGAAATCAAAGATCGTTTTTTCGGGAAACAACCAAACGCTTCAACCTAATTTTACCTTTTTAACAATAACAAAATTGTAAAGGGTTCGTAAACTTTCAAGCGTCACCTCTGCAGAAAAGCGTGCACGTGTGAACGTAAGCCGTCGAGTCAAATGATTGAGTATTCCTCTCCGGCAGTGATGTAACAGTCTAGTTTCATTAAAGGGGCCCTGATTTCCCTCTGGTTAATTATTCATCACAGCGATCCACGAGCGCTCACAGTCTTTGGGCTCCGCGGAGGAAAGTCGTGCCTTCCGCTTTCCTGAATATTTCAAATATTTGAATATGCTGAAGTTAGACTGAGTTGCTTTTGATTTGCTGTGGTGTTTTGTTGCATTTAATTTTTGATTATCTATCAATCTGGAAGATCTTTAATATCTTAAATTGCTTCTCTTTTTTTTTTTTAAAACAATCTTGGATTCATATCATCTATTTGATTTCCTAATTTCCAAAACACAGATGGCAGCCAGGTGTGAGTAATACCCCACGCAGCCCTTTGGTGCTGTGTTTGCATATTAACCAGTGGCCTTCCTGCAGCCGGCCATAAATCATCATCTGTCTCATATTTACATCCCAGAAAACTCAATTAAGAAAAGATCAAGTCTTGTGATTAGCCTGCTGCCGACTAACACGCTGCAGAAAAGCGATTCAGGTGCTTGGTTTACCTTCCGCGGCAGAATGTGCTGCAGGAAAATGAATTTCGCAGGTTCTTGAGGTTATTATTAACATCAAGGGCTTCGGAGAGCATTGCTTCAGGTTGCAGGGGGCTCTGTCACTGTGGGCTGCCCTAGTTTCATCATTAGGTCTGTTTTTATGGAGCAAGCTGGCAAACTAAATATAGCCGCACAGTGGGCTCAGTCACACAGCACAAAGAACAAAACCACCGCTTGTTGTTGTTGTTGCTGATGATAAATGCCGATGACGCTGTGATGCCGATGAGTCAGGATCAGAGACGACGCGTTTCCTCAACTTGCTTCGAAAGAATTAGTCTCAGATGCGTCGCCGGGATCTGATTTCACAAGTCGAACACTGTAAAACTGAGAAACTTTAAGGTGTGATGGCGGCAAGACGTGACAGTGACACACAAATGTGATTTATATTTATCTCCGTCCGTTTTCCTGTTAAAGCCAAAGGATCGTCGGAGGACACGTCTGTATTAGATATTTCCAGAGCTGTAAAATAATAACAGAACTACCTTGAAAACTGCAGCGGTCTCTGTGTAAAAGAGACAGAAAAAAAATAAACTTACAGCTTGTTTTTTCCATCTCCTGCCAACAGAACTGCTCTCACATTTCCTGCAGTATAATAAGAGATTCAGCCAGAGTTTCTGACGAGGTTTAAAATCAGTCTGGCACATTGGTTCCAAACACAGACACTCAAAAAGCTGTGATCCTGACTCCATTAATGCTTTAACTTTTAAATGTAGAATATACAATGTGTTCTAGAAGCTTTTTTTTTTGTTATATTTGTTGATTTAAATCATATTTTTGCTGATTTTATAACTTGTCAGTTTCATTTTTCGGCCCTGTGATGCAATTTGTAGCCCAGATATTGAAAATTGCTTGATAAATAAAGATTAGAATTATCATAGTGCAAATAAATATGCTATATTTACTCATATAGGACACCTGGTCATGCTTTTTCTTTGGCTTTTTGTTGTTTCTGTGGCATTTGACGTAAAAGGTATGTAGAGTGCACCTACAGTTGTGAAGACCATGTATATCGTGGCAGTCTTGACTTTCAAATGCTTCCGATAGCTCAGAATTTTCTACGATGGAATCACTAAAGCACAAAACGCGTCTTTGTCACAATCATGCCTTTTGGTTCGTTCACTGATTTATCAAAGGTCTTCTGGAAATATGACAAAACCTGCTGGATAAAAAATATCCATACAGCAACTTGAATCATCAGTTTTTTTGTGACGCAGAAAGTTGTGTTGATCAAATTTTGTCAGGCCCTGTTTACACAAAGCAAAAACAATGATGTTTCAGTGCGTCTGGGTCTCTGGTTTACATGTAAACAAAGCTACTAGTCTCCGAAAACAATCATATCTTAAAGCTCCAGCCAAAGTGGAGTCTTTACGTTTGCATGTAGACAGGAGGAGACAGAGTTTGACGTCACAGTGTGAGACAAAAGCCTCATCAGCATCATATGTTTACAGTTTGGCTGCTGTGATAGAAATGGATGCTGTGCTTGTTGTTACGTTTGTGCAAATGTAGCTCCACCTCTCTGTCGGTCCAAACAAACGACCCTCGCGTCATTATCATTGAAGTAACGGGAAGTAATTTGTGCCATTCGTTGTTGTCTTTTTTTTCCCAGGATTCTGATTGGCTAGCATGGCTTTATGCTCCTCATTACACTGCCCCCTATAGGTTTGGCAGCTCATAGCAGCTCTGAACGACGTGGTTATGCAGGTTTGTGTAAACGATCTGGTGTGAACAATGTTATTTTTGAAAAGGTAGATCTGTTTTTGTAAATACCCGGCTATGTGTAAATATTGTATGTTATGTCATAAAGGTAATTTAGTGTTTTGTTGCAGTCAAACTTTGGTTGTTTTATATCTCTTTGTGGTTGTCGTGGTAATTGCAAGTCACATGCTGTTAATTTTGATTCCTTTTGTGGTCGTTTTGTGTTAAATTTTGGTCACTTTGCATCTCTTTGTCACAATTCCGTCTATGAATGGTCATTTTACCTTCATGTGCACAAGATTTTTGGTTGTTTTGATTCACTTCGTGGGATATATTGTATATTATATTATTATTATAGGGGCCTTGTTCAGTAGTCAGTTAAATTCAATTTTATTTGTGTAGCACAGTTGACAACATATTTTATCTCATAGTGCTTAACATAGTAAAACCTTACGAATTTAAACAGAGAACCCAACAATCCAGCGTTGCCTTTGGGCTTCCTCTGAGCAAGAGTCGGCAGCAGCTGTCCATGCTCAGACTTCTTTGTGACTTTTTTTCTCCTTCTAGCTCTCTTTAGCTGTGTTGGTTTAAGGTCTTTGATATTTTTTTACATTGAATTTAAACCTGCTCAACAAATAAACTGACTTTTAATGGCTGCCCCAGTAAACAAGCTGCAGCAGTGACGATATGCGACAGAAGGAGCCGCGAATGACGGCCGACAACAGACAAACATGCAAAATGTTCACGTGGACGTGCAGTCTGCTGTTTATCATGTCGCATGTGGTATTTTAAAACCTCAGCATGTAAATTAAGCCGAGGAGACACATCTCAGTCTCTGAATGCGACACACAGTGCAGTAAGTTTGTCTCTCTGTGGTAATTTTACAGCTCATATTGATAATTTTAGATGTTTGTGCTTAGATTTTGGTGGTTTAACTTCTCGTTTGCTCATTTGTGTCATATTTTGTCTTTAAATGTGTCTATTTTGTGTCTTTATGTGGTCAAATTTTGGTTGTTTTACTTTTCTTGGTGGATGTTTTGTCAGATTGTGGTTGCTTTTTCATCTATTTTTGCCATTTTGTTGCTTTTTCCATCTTGCTTCGTTCATTTTTTGTGTCTTTGTGGTTAAATTCTGGTGGTTTAACATGACTTTGTGGTCACTTTGTCCCCAATTACTACTTTGCTCAAATTCTGGTTGTTTATCATCTTATTGTGGTCATTTTATGTGATATTTTGTGTCTCATTTTGTTGATTTTGTGTCTCTTTCTCTAATTGTGGTAAAAAATTATTATTATTTTTTTTTTACCATTTAGTGCCTTTAGGATCATTTGACATCTCATATTATTATATAATGTGTCTGTTTGATCAAATGTTAGTGGTTTAACATGACTTGGTGTCCATTTTGTGTCTGATATTGTTAATTTTGTGTGTCTTTGTAGCTGTTTTGCATCTCTTATTGGTTGTTTTGAACCTCATTATGGTAATTTTGTTTCTTATTAGTACTTTTGTATAAATTTGGAACGTTTCACACCTCTTTGAGGCTCATATTATGTCACATTTTGATCATTTTGTGTCTTATTTTGTGAGTTATGTGTCTCTTTGTGATCAAATTTTGTTGTTTATGGCAGTTATGTGTCATATTCACATCTCCTTTTGCCGCTTTGTGCTCAGTTTGCATCGTATTTTTTGAGTTTGGTGTCGCTTTGTTATCATTTTGCCTTTTAATGGTCATTTTAGGTCTTTTTTTTTTTTTCACATATTTGACAACACCAGCGTGTAACTTACAATCAGATCACGTCTTCACCTCCACACAGTCTCTGACGGATGATGAATGCGACACACAAACCAGATTTCTCCAATGTGCCTTCTTGTTATTATTTTTTAGCTCCCTACTTTACAGAGCTGTGAGTTTTCTCGGAGCGACGCGTGTTGGCTTCATTTCCCCACATGCAGCTGTAATCCTGTTAGAACATGTTGATGGCGTTTTGGCTGAACATCCCGACGATTTCACGTACCTGTCCTTGACACGTCTCTGTTCCCCACATTCACCCTGCGTGTGTGTGTGTGTGTGTGTGTCGGTGTGTGCATGTGTGTGTATGTGTGTGTGTGTGTGTTAGTTCACCCTGACGACAGGCGGAGTCGCTGTCACACTGTGAGCGCAAATATCCTCGTACGACATTTGAAGACGGCGACGGCAGGCAATCATCCCATCACACACACACACACACACACACACACACACACACACACACACACACACACACACACACACACAGGTGGCAGTAATCTCTCGACTGTCTCAATCTGTCTCTTTGCCCTGAGGCCTTCGCTGCAGACTTGATTCAATTTGCCTCCATCAAAATGCAATTTCTCTGCTTCGCTATCACCGCTCACCTTCCCTCCTCCTCCTCCTCCTCCTCCTTCTCCTCTTCTTCTTCTTCTTCCTTCCATTTCCCCCCTTGAACCTCCTTTTCATCCTCACACCTTTCTGTCTCTCCCCCTCTCTCGCTGCCATTTGCTTTCTGCCTTCCTCCTCGGCTCATCCTCTGATATTTCCCCGGGGTTCTCTGACAGCCTGGTTGCTCCCTGCGATGGGGGAGGCGACTCCATCCAGGCCAGGAGACAGCGGCTCAAGGGATGATGGGGCGTTAAAGAAGATCGGGGTGCCGTGGCCCGGAGCCGCTCTCTGCTGGTTAACGGCTGCAGGATGAAGCTCTGATGGCTTCATAAAAGCTTATGATGCTCATGTAGAGTGGTTTCACTTCACCCGGTTGCATCAGATGTAGATGTCAAAGCCCTCAGAGAGACGGTGAGACTCCGGATTTCTTCGTCTCCTCAGGCGGAAATGATACTTTTTCAGGTTCTCGTCTTTTCATTTTGGTTGTTTTACATCTCGTTGTGGTTATTTAAGGTCACATTTTGATCATTTTTGGACCCCAAACGCACATCAAAAGTGGCTAAATTATAAGTTATTCTGACCACAGAGCAGCCTTCAGAGCCTCACTTGATCATTTTTTGTGCCACTTGCTGTGACGAGCCTCCACCCGTCCACCAGGTGTCCCTGTGTTTTCTGGCCCAGGTTAGATGAGGGTCTGTTGATGGAGCCACTCCTGGGCCTGGTGGCTTATCCAGGAGCTGCCCTTCAGATGCCATCAGCGTGGTTTGTTCTGTTCCTTAAATGCACATTGTGGTCAATTCTTCTGTTAAAATGCATACATGTTAGTCACCACACAGTTTGTTGTGTTCCTGGTTTGTTGCAGTTGTTGAGCTCTGTTGTCTCTTTCTGGTATTTTTCTCTCAAAGTTTGTTTTGCATTTGCTTTTTTTTATTGGCATTTTGACTCTTTGTGGTCATTTTACTTCTCATATTGTTAATTTTGGTCATTTTGTGTCTGACTTTGCATCTTTGTGTGGCCGTTCTGTCACATTTTGGTCATTGTGTGCCTCATTTTGGCCAAAGTTTGGATGATTTGCATCTCTTTGTGGCTCCTTTGTGTCACATTTTATTTGTTTTGTGTCTTATATTAGTAATTTTGGGTCAAGTTTTGGTTGTTTGACATCTCGCTGTGGTCATTTAGTGTCACATTTTGATCATTTTGTGTGTCATTTAGTGTCTTTTGCATCTTTGTGTGATTTATATGGTTATTCTGTGTCAAACTTTGGTCGTTTTGGACCTTATTTTGTTCCTTTTGTGTCTCTTTTTGGCCAAATTTTTGGTTGGTCTACATCTCTTTGTGGCTGCTTTGTGTCACATGTTTTTTGTTTTGTGTTTGTATTAGTAATTTTGTGTCTTTTTGGTCATGTTTTGGTTGTTTTACTTTTCGCTGTGGTCATTCAGTGTCACATTTTGATCATTTTTTGTGTAATCTAGTTTCTTTTGCATCTTTGTGTGGTTGTTTTGTGACATATTTTGGTCATTTGTGCTTCATTTTATTAATTTTGTGTCACTTTTTGGTCAAGTTTTGGTTGTTTTTACATCTCATCATATTGGGGATTTTTTGTTACATTTTAGCTATTTTGCACCTCTTTACTATTTAGTCTTTTTGTTGTCATTTTATGCCTTAATTTGTGCTGCTTGTGCGACTGCTTTTGATGTTTTCTGTCTGATTTTATAATTGTTTTGTCTTTGCAATCAAATTTTGCATTCTTAACTTTTCTTTTTGGTAATTTCGTGTCACATTTAGGTGATTTTGTGTCATTTTTGTGCTTCAGTTTCTTGTTTTGTGTCATATACTGTTAATTTTCTGTGTCTTTGTGGTAAAATTTTGATTGTTTTGCATCTCTCTTTGCCAGCTTGTGTCTTTGTGTTCACTTTACATGTAATACTGTTAATTCTCTTTCTAGCTTTCTTTAGGTGAAGCTTTCTTGATTTAAGGTCTTTCAGATTATTGTATAGAATTCAAACCTGCTCAGCAAGTAGACGTGACTTTAAATCGCTGCCCTGGTGAACTGCAGTAGTGACGATAGTGACAGAAGGAGGTTCATGTAGAGGTTTGAAGTTTCACTGGGTTACATCAGCTGTAGATGTCGAAGCCCCCAGAGGGACGGTGAGACTCCTGACATCTTCATCTTCTCAGGCGGAAATTGCACTTTTTTTTTTGCCTTTCTTTTTTTAAAATGGAGCATTTTCAGGTTGTCGTCTTTTCATTTGTGTGCGATTGTTGTTGTTGCAGTTGTAACAGAAGGACATTACAATAACTGCATATTCATGAAACGTATAGGAGGCAGCCATCGCTTCATTTTAGGTTTAATGTGAGTTTAAGAGTTTAACATCTGCCTCCAGCGGCAGCCGAATCGATCAGAGTTCACTTCCTTAAACTTCCAGCCATTAACATAAATTATAAAGGCCAGCAGACTGTTTGCAGCACTTTCAGCTGCATTTGCAAAGAGAATTCAAGGATGCGTTCGTGTTGTTTACTACATTTACTCTGTGTTGCGTGCATATTTAATACACAGCATAGCTTACAGACACTGAAATACGTGAAGCTACTTTCACTTCTTCTTCTTCTTAACACCCCACCAACTGTTTTCATAATGAAACAAGCCTCAAGCCTGAAAACTTGGAAGCATTTGTGCCAAGAAAGCATCGCCGCAGAAGCAACAGTTTTGCTGCATGCAGACTCTTATTATCTGATACTTCATTTCATCCCGTAAAGATTTTTGGCAGATTTTTTTCTCTTTCCTGAAAGAAAACAACAAACCTGCAGCCAAAGTTTCGCAGCCAGACTCACAACCAGGTCCAACAGGAAAGAAATAAGATCTACCGGCTTTAAAAGTTACTCTTCAGTCACATTTTAGAGAAGATTTTATCATCATAAAAAATCACTTTTCAGGCTCATAAAGAGGTGGCTCCACAATATATAGCAAACGTTCTACTCTTCTGACTTTCTACAAAATAAATGCACAGTGATGTGTCCACGACACTGTGACAAATGGATGCCTTTAACTGGACGTTTTTGAGAAATGCACTTTTATTTTAGAGATTTTCCTTGTTTTGGTAAACTACAGACAAGATATAAGAGTAATTAGAATCGTTAATAGTATTTTTTACAAATAACACTTTTAACGTGTTTTACCATTAAAAAAAATGATTATTTATTACATTTATATTGGCAAAAAAAACATTATTTTACAGATGTTTGTGATTATTTATAAGAAAAATTCAGTATATTGAGGCTTGAGAAATGGCAAATCATTTTTACACAGTTGTTTTATATGTTCGCTCTGTATTGTCAAAAACAGATTAAAGCCATTTAGAGAAAATGGATGGATGGATGTTGGTCTGTGGGGGGGAAAAAACACTTAACAATTACCTCCACATCAAATATCTGTATTTTTACACATAGTAAGTTGTTTTTCTATAATGTTTGACTTTAAAATCACATTTATTGCATTTTAAATCAGAACAAAATCATTAATTTACAGATATGTGCTGTTATTTGAAAGAAATAAAATCTGTAGATTGAGGATTAAAAGATGGTAAATCATCGAAACAGTTATTTTACAGATTTTAAATTACAGATATCTAGTTTAAAAAAAATTAAAATCAAAGAATCACGTTTTTCTACAGTCCTCTACAATGTGCAACCATAAAATATTTATTTAAATCAGC
This sequence comes from Stegastes partitus, assembly GCF_000690725.1. NCBI lineage: Eukaryota > Metazoa > Chordata > Actinopteri > Pomacentridae > Stegastes > Stegastes partitus. Next base: position 172,548 of record NW_007578940.1, on the reverse strand, counting down.
TAAAAATGAGATTATTTCACAGATATGTGACTTTATTATTTAATTTTTTTTTTTTACCATTTTAACAGTTCTTGAATGTTACATCACTTCATTGTTATTTTAATATAAATTTTCTGGCACTATTGCTGCCACATCGTCAATGTTTATTTGCACAATTTGATTTTAAATAGTTTAGGATCTGAGTGAAGTCAGCCTTATCATTTGCCAAAGTCTGCAAGCGTTTACACCAAAATTTGTCCGTGCAAAAAGTTGTGTGATAAAAACACCACATCTGCAGTGTTGACATCTGTGTGGCTGCAGGGGAGCATCATGTCACTTCTGTCGTTTTGCTTTGCTGCGTGTCTTTGGTTATATTTTATCATAACATTTTATAACTGTCCTTGTCTGTCCTGATGTTTGTGTTTTTCCTCCCTTTGCCTTCGTGCTGGTGTCTCTAACTCTGTAGCTGCATGTTTTCGTTAAATATCTCCACCTGTTCATTCCCACCACCCAGTTTTTTTTTTTTACTCTCCTTATAAAACATCTTACATTCATACTTTTTTTTTTTCCCCAGCCCACTCGCCTGTCATACAAACCCTGATCTTCATCATCGCGGCTTCCTGCCTCAGCCTATCTTCATCACAGTTACCTTATGAGCTGTACACCCACTAAGCTGTTCTATAATTAATACTCTGAATGCTGCTCTCTGCATCTTATCCTGTCAATCTTGCTGGTGTCATGCATCGCCTTTATGCATCGTGTAATCTTGTTTGTATGCCGCATGTGTGCTGATACGCTTCATCTCCTGGCTGGCCTCCATCAGAAGCGACCTTCTCTCAGTCGGATTCTGCTCAAGGTTTCTTTCTCTTAAAAAAAGAGAGTTTTTTTCTTTCCTTCGTGCTTGCTTGAGGGGGATCAGGCTCTGAGTTTTGTGAAGCATTTTAAGATCATTTTGATTATTATTGGCAACATATAGTCAGGATGCAGTCAAGCAAAAGACTGAAATCTTACCTGTTCTCTGTTTGATGATTGATCTCTACCTGCAGCCTTATTAGCTTAATAAGTTCTAAATTAACTGAAAAAAAGCTGATATTTGCAGCATATTAAATCATTTGAACCTGTTTATTTTATACTGAAATGAGAACAGATGGTGTGTCTGCACCTCATTATCATTCTGCTCAGGGAGAAAAAAAAAAGCTGTGGCTTGTTTGTATTTCATAAAATCAATCATCATCGTCTTAAGCAGCGCTGAGCCCAGGATGCAGGGATGGTGTCCCCTCAAAATACTGACGAGGGCATTTTCATGCTTGATCCAAATCCTCTGCCAAACCTGAAATTGTCAGAGCGGTCAGTTGCAAATCCAGAGGGTGCTGTTGTTTCTAAGGGGTGAAGGGGATTGTAACGACACATAGATGGCAGAAGAAGACAGGAAAGCCGTGTTAAATGCGCAGCAGGCTTATACCCACAGTCTGCATCCAATGAGTCCGACTGCAGAGAACTTTTTCAACTGTAAGTCTAATCGCTAACAGGAAACAGTAGATATCCTAACCGCACAGCACTTCATCAGAGTCAGAGGGCTGTACTACGAAGCCAGATCAGTGGGTTACCAGGTATGTTGAGCTTAAAGTCAGAGTTTCAGTGTCACAAAAGTGGCTCTCTTTTAACCTGCTAGATCTCCATGGTAACTGATGCTGTGGCTCTAGATCTCCATGGTAACTGATGCTGTGGAGCTAGGTCTCCATGGTAACTGATGCTGTGGAGTTAAATCTCCATGGTAACTGATGCTGTGGAGCTAACCTGGTCAGGAGCAGGTTATTGTTCAGAGTCTAAATCGGCTGGAAGCAGCGTCTCCCTTTAACCAGATCGTTTCCTGACTATCATTTATGAACGATGCAGATTCTCAGCTGATGTGTTTAATCTGTAAACATGCTGAGTTGTGCGTTACTAATATCACTGAATGAAGCCGTGCAGTTACAGCATCACACACTGTATGCATTGCGTTGCCATGGGAACCAAATATGTATTTAGCTGGTGATGCAGAAGTCACATAAATATGTTTTTATGTTTGACTCTGATTTGCTGTCAAGTCCGTTTGCTCTGCTGGTACTGCAGCTGGTATTTATTAAGGTGAATGTTCAATCAATAACATTCATTTTGCTTTGATTTGGCCAAAATTTAAGTGATTTCCTGCATTATGGGACAGTGTCAGACCTAAATGCACTTCAATACAAGATCAGGTTTCAATGTATGAAGTTTAAAGTTTAACTTTAACGCGCAGCTGTCAGTTGGAAATAAGCTGCTGCATCAGTAAAATAAATATATTAACATGTCTAACAGTTTTCTAACAGCATTTCTTTCTTGCACCATTTGCAGTAGCGGCACTTTTTACCATCATATTTTCTTCATATTCCTCATTGTTCTCCATTAAAACAACGCGTTGACTGAAGCAGCTGCACACGATCGTTGACTTTTGTGCAGAAGAAGAGTCACATGATGCGTTTAACGCCTCTTTTAATGTGAACAGCGTCTGAAGCAGAAAGTCTGAGCTGACAAAGAAAGTTGAAAACAACCTTCGTGATACACGTGATCTCTGGCTGGGGCTTTAGCTGTCGTCGAAGAAAGCCTGGCTATGTCAAACTTGCTTCATAGCACAGCCCTCTGGTGTCGTATAGGAACTATCAAGAAACACAAAGCAAGAGAAGAAACTAGCACATGCTTAAGAATACAGCAAACACAGAAGATTGTTGATACAAATATAAAACACTAAATAAAAGTGAAATATGTGCATTCTGAATATGGAAAAAGCTGTTGAGTTAGAAAAATCAATACAGTACAAGATACTGATCACTGATGCTGCTCAGAGTGTTCAGTCCATGAATGTAGAAGCTGAATAATACAGAATGAACATGAACGCAACACGCTGGCAGTTTATCAAAGCTCATAAAGACTCGATGCCTCACAGCAACACTTGGTATTTTTTAACCAGCCAGAACAGGAAAGGAGCACTACTTATCAACTGAGTAAACAGAGGACGACACGCGGCTGTGAAATCCCAAGAGAACGAGAGTTTCTTCTGTTTTATTCCCCGAACGGAAACGGAACCTGGAAAACGACGCTTCAGTGTGAAAACAAAGGAACTGCTTTTGTAGAGCGACACAATCTAATCTTATCTATTTATCAGCTCTTGTGGAAACACTGAGATGTAATTTCACGCTAAAAGACTGTAACTTTTGAAGTTATTCAGATTGTCACTGGCTGAGGAAGGTTCGCTTCAGGTTCGACTGAACTTTAGATGCACTTTTATGCAAAAAATTTAAAAAAAACGGACTCAGCGTCTCCTCCCTCACAGCCAGTAAAACACTAACACTAATAATTACACCTTTTTGTTCCATCTTGTTGTGTTTACTTTCAAACATTTCAGACTCTTTCTTTGTGTCCTGCTCACCTCATCTGATGACTTAATGCTGCTGTTAAATTACTAAAAGTTCACAACAGTTCCTCCCCAAAGGTGAAGCGACACGCAGACAGCTAATAGCTTGTAGCATTTATTATGACACCCTCTGCAACAACCTGCTCCCAGAGGAGTAAGAAATAGCTGCACTACGACAAGACAGAAGGGAATTAAGAGCTATTAATACCTGCTGTTAGCATTCAGCCTCCTACATTTTCCACACGGCTGCCTTCTGATGAAACGTGTTACCTTGACTGGAGGGGAGCGAGCGTTTTTCAGAAATCCCCAGCGCAGGAACGTAAACAGAATTTATAAGTGAGCTGATGGAGAAGCATCATTATGGCGAGTTAAACCGTAATTATGTAATGAGTTAAAACGAAGGACTGCAGCGGCTGAACTCTGAAGTGATGTTTAATCAGTCAAATGACGACTTAAAATAGACGACGAGTGCGTTTAAATCCACACGCAGTCAGATGTAAACACAAATGGATGTTTAGTCCCCTGTGAGAGCGCAACATTTCCAACATTTAACAGTTAGACGTCCCCAAAGACGACAAGAAAGACGGTTTGAATGATTAACTGTGAGTAATAACGAGGAGACATCACCTCTAACCTCTTCTGTCATCTCTTTCTGTTAAAGACTCAATATTAAGCAGCAAAAACAAATCCAGTGACGCAGCTTTTTCAATTTTCCGACAGTGTTTCTATAATCAGTAATGTTGAGTGTTCTCAGCTGATCAGATGGATTTCCAATGCTTTAGGTGTCCCTTTGTTACCGTAGGCCATCTTTACACTGTAAGAAGTAAACCAGCACTCACTGCTTAATTAAACACACGGCTGCAAGAAGTAAAATCTGATTTATTGATTTAGGTAAACCTTGCATGAGCTGTGTTGAAATAATAACGTTGGTATTTACATTAAATTAATACTGTTCGTAATTTAAACTTAAATTTCTACATTAATTGCTCAAAAACTAAATTTTGTTGTATTTATTTAACAAAATTGGTTTGGTAACGTCACCACAGTTCAGATATCATCAGCCTGTAGGTTGAACAAATATGATACAGACATTTCAAGGAGACATTTTCAAAGTTAAAAACAACTAAT
>NW_007578940.1:156799-166958 GCF_000690725.1 Stegastes partitus | reverse complement strand
GCTGTGTGTGGTTACTCGGCTATGATTGAAAACTATTTGAGGACAGGACTTGGTGCTCGGCCAGTTTCCTGCCGGCTAAAATCTACACTTTAGTGCCCAATTTATCACGTATCTACTTTCACTTTTTCATTTTTTTTGTAATTTTTTTCACTCAAATCCAGAACGGAGTCACGTACTGGGATGTGTCAGGACCCCTTAGGCTGTTTTACATGAAAGCAAATCGGTGGAAAATATTCTTTTACTGTGCATAAAAATGTGCAGAGAATCGCATGGAGGAAAAAAAAAAAGGTGAAGAGGAGAGAAATTCACACGTTTTCTCAAGGTCAGCGCTCCCACGCTGCTCTCCAGGGCTCCTCCGATAGGCTGGTCCACTGCCAACGTGTTACCAAGTGAATTAATGGCAACAAAGACAGATTGCCTCCAACGCCACACAGCGCTCGGTGCATCAGCGCCGCTTCGCCAGAACGCTGCAGACTGGATGGATACTGCTAAAGATAGTGCTGCTGTTGATGTGGAGAAACGCACAGCGGCAGGAGGAGTTGGTTTCTGGAGGGTGACGGACAAGCAGCAGGTTGGATCAGCGTGTTTTGGTGATTTTGGTGATTTTCTAGTCTGGTTTTGGAGCAAATATACGCCGTAATGCTCCTTCATGGGTGTTTTTGAAAGTAAAGTCAAAACCAGTGGTGGTGTTGTGGAAATTTTCTATGATCTTAATAAGGTCCAGTAGTCTGAGTTGTCTTTGTCTTTTTTTATTCAAAGCTTTGAAGGTACAGGTCATACAGAATGCAAGCAGTCTGCAGGAGAGTACACATGAGTGCAGGCAGCGTGGTATTCTTATATATGTACAGGCGTGGTCTTTACTCCAATGGTAGTAGAACAATCCCATGCTGGAAAACAACAGCTGGGTGTACAGAGTGTACTCATCCACAGACATTAGAAGACTAAACACATTGGATCAGGCATCAATAGTCTAAACACATGGGATGCACAACTTCTTCTTCCCATGTACAGCCACTAATCTTTTACCTAGATGTTATGAGAACACATTTGTGGGCCTGTAGCCTTTCCACTCAGCTTTAATGAAACTTAGTGAAACTTGCTTTGACATTCTTCATGCAGATGCAGTATTTTTCCATTACAGTGGGACGTGATGAACACATGTGATCAACTAATTAGAGGCTTTGTATTTCATTAATCTATTTTTTTTTTTAATCAAATAGCAATATTTGACACAACAAGCAAAGTTTTTCAATTCAAATAAATTTTGGTTGACAACTGAGTCAATGAATAGATGTATACGTGAACTTAAACAACAAAATCATCTATGTTTATATGTGCTTCTTTCATCTGTCTGCTACGTTCACAGATCAGTGCAAAGTGCAATCAGAGCAACATTTTAAGAACTTTTGGCTTTGCTGCACACAACCACGCTCTTATCCAAGCTGCTTCATGCTACCTATCAACAGGATCCGTCTATTTCTCGCTTCTCATTTGTCATTTATTATTTCATTCACCTTTATTTAACCAGGAAGTCCATTGAGACTAGAAATCTCTTTTACAAGGTAGCAGCCATACAGAGTCAAAAACCAAACATAGAACAGATACATGATACACGAATGAAGAATGAACAATTAAACAATAAAACAGATCGACCGCATTCAAGGACAGCGGCCTCTCAAGGAAAACAGTGACATCCCTCCTTTCCTGTATTCTGTGTGATGCTCTTAAACTCATTAATGGATGTGAATGTTTCTAGATTAAGAGATTTTTGAAGGTTTTTCTGTGACCATGGTGCCTGATTGGAGAACGCTGTTTTAAAATCAGTTCAAATTCGAGGGACATTTAAAAGCAACCACTTTGAGACACACAGATGGTAACTACTAGAGTTGTTGTGTAGTGAAACATCTCGCGTTGTCTTCTGGAGCATCTGCAGCTCATTTGCCTAAAGTAGACCTGACTTCAACTTTGTTTGGCAAATTTTGGCAAAATCATCCTTGTGGACACGTAGCATCAGGCGCTGGTAAAAAAAATAAAATAAAAACCTTTCCGCCCAACAAGCCGAGCAATGCGGCCTCGTCTTCCACCACTGCTCACCAAACGTTCTCGTTGTCACTGCGGATCTTCTTTGCAGCCTACAACAATGTGCATTCGTGTTTTTATGTGTTGTTTTTTCTGTAATTAACTAATCGAAATTAACACGTTAAGTCCCAGCCTTAGTAAAAACCTGAACCTCTGAAGGAATCTGGTGGCTCTGGTGTGATGTCGGTGAGCTATTGTTGGGTTCACTTAGAGGGAAGTGTCACTGCAATCAATACAAAGTTGTTGTGAGCGATCGTTTCCATCCTGACTGTGTCTTCAGTGGCGGCGATGCCTCCATCCATAGAACATGAAGGGTCACTGAAGGGTTTGATTAAATAATGCAAACCACATGTTATGGCTTCACAGCCACTAGATCTCAACCTGGTTTGACACATATGGGCGATTTTAGACCAGAAAGCTCCACCCTGCAAGTTTGCAGGACTGTTTTTTTTTTTTTTTTTTTAAAGTTTGTTACCAATGAAATCTGAATCTTGTTTTTTTCTGAGTTTTTAATCAATACACTGTAGTTTTAAGATAGAAATGTTCAACCATGGTGCTGACTGCGTACTTGGCTCATGATATTTCTTCTAGCACGTAATAAACACTATAAGAAGAAGGGTTTCTTAAAAAACATCGTACCTAAATTGAGCTTCATTGATCCTGTATAATGCCCTGCACCATCCACAACAACCCATTTTGGTGTTTTTTTGTTTTCTAGCACACTGCTGGTGGAAGCCCCAGTTCAGGCTCCAATACCAGCATAAAAATAGACCAACCCTAAAGATGTGGAGTGTCAGCACATACAGCGAGCGACAGCCATGACAGATTTGATCCTTTGTGGAGTGATGACACTTCACGACATCCTGACAAAACAAAAAGACAAAAAAAAAAAACTAGCTGTCTTGTGACAACTTGTACAACGTTTCCACGACGTTGACCCGAAACACTCAAGTACAACACAAGGTAAAACGCAGACACAATCCACAGTTGTTGGTTTTTTTTCATCATTTTCTCGGCTTTTCTGAAAACAAAGCAGCCAGGATCAGTCACGCCGCTGTTTGTTTGCATTCTTGGTAGAAACCAGGATTGGTTGGTGCCCGAAGTGTCATTTGTCGTGTTTCTCAGCAGCATTTTACGACTCCATCATCTCCTAAAGTGACACAATGACAAATATATCATGGACCTGGCATTAATCTCTCATTTGTGTTTTGGTTCTACCAGTTTTCGCTGCGAGACGGAACAGAAGAAACACTTTATTTGCGATATTAGATAGTTAGAGCTCCACTTAACCCCACTGTTTGCCCAGTTTTTATATGTACGTTAAAGACAAATCATGATTTGATGGACAGACAGACAGATGGATGCTCCAACAATAAAAGTACAACACATATGAAAACACACTTAAAGACACAAGCTCACAAAGCACTAAAAGAATTGTTAAAAAGAAACAGCAGCCGATAAAATGTACTGCTCAGTGTCTTATTTCATTTTGTTCAGGGTGGTTGTTGCAGTGGGAATAGAGGATTTTTCTAGATGTTTTTGCGGTCCAGTGGGACTTTGTAACGTCTGCCTGATGGAAGTAGCTGGAAGGAGTGATGGAGGGGCTGAGAGGGGTCCTCTGTGGTCAGGGTGGCTTTCCTGATCACAGAGCGGTGATACGGGTCAGAGACACGAGTTTGTGGTGAACCAGTGATTTTGCCGGCCTGATTAACAATACGGGAGAGTTTCATTTTGTGTTCAGTGGAGAGGGAGCTGCAGCAGGATGAAATGTTGAGTGTGAGGATGGATTTGATGAGTGAGGTGTGAACCGGGGTTAAAATGCCTCTGCTGACATTAAAAGTCCTCAGTTTCCTCAGCAGGGGAAGGCGCTAGTGTGCTTTTTTTGGACACTGAATCTGCATGATTTGCAAACGACAGGCTGGTGTGGATCTCTTGGAGATATTTAAATAGATATTTAGCAAACGCTGGACCTCAGTTTTGATCCATCTCAGTAAATGCTCCTATTCTGGGTCATGTATGAAGCAATTGTTGACGTGTTTCAACCTGCTCCTCCTGCAGGATCACCCAAACCGCAGCTCAAAAGGGTTTCCAGGGAGAGAAGAGAAATTTATTCTCCAGTCGAGACTCGGGCAAAGACAGATATTGGTTTTCCTGATACTGCGGTAACCCTGGTGGCACATTGCTGGCCTGTTCGCCTGCGTTCTGCTTCATCACCCTGATCAGAGCTGACAGCGACATCTGAAGCTGCCGAGCCTCGGCCGGCCGGTCATCGGGACTCTCTGGCACCTAAATTGATCTTCACGCACAAACGCACAAACACAAAACCCGAGACTGTTGCAGTGGAATTCTCATTAAAGAGTAAATCGGCTCCAAATTAGAACGGTGTTGCACGAGCTGCCACTTGGCCACGCCCCCGTCAGGAATGTCAGAGCTGGTTTCCAATTTAGCCGCAAATGAAATTAGAGAAAATGCTCAAACAATGACAAGCAGACTGGGTCACCGGTAAGTAAATACAGTTAAATAAGATCTAAAATGTCTCTCATCTGCTCCAGTCTTTAGATAAATTCTTACATTTAGTGATATCTGTTCAGCAAACAGTGCAGACTAGTTGTCTAAAGAGTGACGCTGACAGTGTGAGGCTGCAGAAGGACTGTTTGAGGTGCTTTAGGTTCAAATCTCTTGGATATCGACTAAAGCTAATTGAGTTTCACCAGGGATGGAAGTTATTATTTGTGATTACAGTGTCTCAGTGTTACATTTCAAGCTGCAAACATTACAAAGGTGGAACAAAAGTCACAGCAGAGCTCTAATAAATCATGTTAGAACGACACAAACGGAGGCTGCAGCGGAGAAGACGCTGTATTTGTGGCTGCTGGAGGCAGGAGGGCAAATTTATAAAACACCCCGAGGCTGAAAACAGCTTCTAACCGGCTGAGTCAGGAAGAACTTCTAAAAAACTGAGGGGCATAAATGTAGGACTCCTAAGTTTCTGAGCTGAGGGTAGTTCACAGAATACCTCAGCATTAAAAGTAGCTCATCAGTCTGTTAGAAGCAAAAGGAGGAAGATCAGCTCAGGACGGTCGGATATCTGTGGGGTCCACGAGAGAAGTTCTGATTCGTCAGTTGGTTGCAGGAAAACGGTGGTTGGAGAATCAAGAGTGTGCAAAGGGAGGCGACGTTTAAGAATTCAAAATGCAGAAAAGCCTCTTCATCAGTGTGTCCTAGTGCTTTACATACAGCTGACACCAGAAGTTTACATTCACTGTATAAAGACATCATCTTTTTTTTGTTACTGTCTGACATTAAATCAGACTAAACTTTTCCTGTTTTTGGTCAGTTAGGATTACCAACATTATTTCTATTTGCTAAACGACAGAACAATGAGAGAGATTTAGAGGCTAGAGGTTTATATAGATGTCCTTAGTATTTGGTGGCATTGCCTTTAAACTGGATGACCTCTCACAATATTTCATGATGGCTGGACATTCCCATGGTGTTTATACTTGGGTATAATTGTTTGGGTATAACTGGCAGGTGAACGTGGAACCTTCAGACATCTGGACCCAAGGATGAACCAGACTTGTGGAGGTCTACAGTTCTCTTCCTGATATCTTGGCTGATTATTTTAAATTTTCTCACGCTGTCACAAAAGGAAGCAGTGTGTTTGAGGTGTGCCTCCAATTAACTCAAATGTTGTCAGTTAACCTATCAAAAGCCTCCAAAGCCATGACATCATCATCTGGGCTTTCCCAAATAGTTTGAAGGCATCTTAGTGTATGTAAACTTCTGACTTTGAAGAAAGTAATAAAAATCTCTGGCATTTAGTAAATAGAAATAATGTTGGTAATCCTAACTGACCTAAAACAAGAAAGGTTTAGTCTGATTTAATGTCAGATAGTGAGAGAAAAAAAGGTTTTATGTCTTTTTATACAGTTTATGTAAACTTCTGGTTTCAACTGCATACACACACATTCACACGTTTTTTTGTTTTTTTAAAAAAATAAAATCATGCAGGTAAAAAAACAAACAAACAAACAACGTTATTTATATCCTTTTGATAGTCTCTGGGCTCCAAACTAATATTTCACACTGGTTGCATCAGTGTGTCTAACTTCCTTATTTAGGTTCATGTTAAACACGTTTGAAGCGTTACCTTCTGCTGTCAGCTCTCAGACACGGTGGTGTTTTCTGAACACATTTTGTAAATGACTGTCAACAACAAAGCTGCAGATAAATGTTTTGCACTTTCAACCTGTTCTTTATTATCAGGATGATCTGGGACTTCTTTGGCAGGACGTTAGGGAGCTTTGAATAGTTTTCATATGCAACACTCAGCAGCAATCAATAATCAATTATATGATTAAGAAATAAGCCCAGTGGACATTTGTCTCCTGTTCTCACGGAAGTCAACAGATACATGATTTCTGTTTTAGGAGGCACCAGGATATAGAAACACTGTCCTAAGTATGTCTGTTAGGTCGGAGGTCATTAAACTCCACATGAATCTTTGTCATGGTGCACATTTAATCCCACGATGCTCTCTGCTTGTCAAACACTGAACTGATCACAGTGTGAGTGACCACCTTCTCTGGTTACTGCAGTATTAAACAGCAAGAGTTTAACCCATGGTGTTGTTTCTGAAGCTACAATTTACAGACGTTCCTTAAACGCCTCATATGCATCAAGACACTTGTTATGGATTGATACGAAAAGCTGCATTTCTCTTTTCATTTTGTAATACTGTCCGAATGTTAACTTACAAATGCTACACCCTGTATAGTGATTCAAAAGATCCCACAATGCACCGTGAGAAGTCGTGTCCAGCTGATGGTCACTAACCAGCAATATGGACCATCATGCATTACACTAAAAGAAATAACGAACAAGAGTGCAAAAATCTGTCATTAAAATGTAAGTAACTACTCATTTACTTTTTGTTAAATTTGATTTTACCCATTTATTAGCTGTGCAATAAACTGTGAATCTGATGTGTTTGCACAACGCGACCACGCAGCCCACAGGCTCAGAACACACGTAAAGATGCCTCCAAAGAAGGGAGAAGCCCCCAAACATCCACCATTAATTGGATGATTTGGAACATCTCTGAAAATCGGAATTGTTGGATTACCAAATGTTGGGAAATCCCCCTTTTTCAACGTGCTGACCAAAAGCCAAGCTGCTGCCGAAAACTTCCCATTCTGCACAATTGACCCAAATGAGAGCAGGGTGCCGGTTCCCGATGAGCATTTTGAGTTCCTCTGCCAGTACCACAAACCAGCCAGTAAGGTTCCTGCATTCCTAAACGTTGTGGACATTGCTGGTCTGGTGAAGGGAGCTCACGCAGGACAAGGACTTGGAAACGCCTTCCTCTCCCACATCAGTGCCTGTGATGGCATCTTCCACTTCAAATCACGGCTAACGAGCGACGTTATTAATAGTTTGAGTAGTGTCCGAAGTGTTACTTTGCCGAGGTGCTCCCTCTATAATTAGGGAGTGAGTGGATGATTTCCGACACAGGCCAGCTCACAGCTCACCTGTTCATCAGGTAGATCTGCTGCACCTGTGAAGCAGAGCTCAGCTGTGGGCTGTTGGTCATCAGCCTGAGACTTCATAGAGGTCTGTGACTCTGGTCTCAGTTTGGAGTCTGACTCAGGAGGCACCATCAGCTGACTGGGAGATACTGACTTTGAGTGTCTGAATATGAGAATTAAGTTATTGTTTTTGGTTTTTTTTTTCTTTTCAAACCACCCCTTTAAAAAAAACAGTGACTTCCACCTACGCTGTGTTGTGGGACATAACCTTTACTTGTTCTGTCCTTCTGATAGATTCAGCAGGCAGGAGTTGGGACTAATCCTTCATCCGCCTTTTAGAAAGACCCATTATTACCATCGTCCCTATTTTTGAAGCTGCACTTTTGTTAGTTTCCCCATTTTAAGACCTTAGGGATCTCTACTATTCAGCTGTGCACAGAGAAGCTTCTAGTCTCCACTGAGTTCCTGAAGCAGCTCAGACGGGCGTGAGACCAAAAATTTGTTTGATGAGACTTAGTCGATCTGATGTCAGGTTTTATGTAGCTGGACGTACCATCCAGACACACAGAGCTGCTAAATGTCAGACTTTCTTGTGCAACTAATGAACATGAGGAACCCGTAAGCCTCCCCTTTATTCATATTCTATCCAACCCCACTCCTCATTCACATCAGCTTATCCCTCAATCAACAACTGCAATTCTCCTCCTTATTCTGAATCATATTATTTTCAAGAATCCACTTCCAAAAAAATAAAATTAAGCACAAAGTCTTCAATTACTGTCTTTTTGTAGCTGCAAATATACAGCATATGCCGCCTTTACCAGTTCGGTCCCCAGATAATCCTCCAGCCTCCGACCACTTCACGCTTTAAGGAGCTTTGCAGAGGAGAAACAACCTCTCATTACCTCCATCTGAGACTCTGCTAATGACGGCAGCACAGCCGGCCCACTCCAACCACATAATGAGCCCAAATGAATTGCATTCTCCTCTATGGCATCTCGTAACAAAGCGTGAATACCGAGCGCACACAAACACACAGCAGCATTTACACGCAAAGCAAATCAACGGACAAAACAACCGCATGAGTTGAATATTAAGTGAAAAGCCTTAATGTGATGGAGAAGGAGCTGCTCATCAAACACCTGGTGTGTTGGCTTTCTGCGGCTCTTGAATCCACTCACGCATTACAGAGATTTCTTTATAATACATCGGCCGTGTTGAATAGAACAGAAACTCAGAACATTGTGTTGGGGAAATACTTTTAGTTTCAGATTTGAATATCCACTGAGATCTGGGGGACTTTTCTAAATTCCATTTTTCCCTTTTCTTTTGTCTGAGGTTGATTTTCTTAATAAAGTGCAGAAGTGTTGTGCAAACTTATTTGCCCTGAGTTTTGCCTGCGAGGCTACTTGAGGCTGTCAAAGCTTATTGGTGGAGGCTGTGGAGGATTGTATGCAGCAAAGAATATCATCTTACTTTTGGCAGAAATACGTGCAACAACCTGATTGTGATTTAAACACAAGTTATTCAAGTTGAGGAAGTTAAATTCATATTTTGTGATTCTAATTCAGCTTCTATGTCACATATTTTCATGTCTTTCTCCCAACTGCAGCCTGTAAAATCATTTGATTTGTATTTAAGATTCTCCAGAAAGACACCAGATTTAAGCACTGACAGCACTCAGAGGTCTTTGCAGTAAAATGCTGCTTTGTCCTCTCATTACAGTTCCAAGTATCTAAGAAGAAAACTAAAAACATGCATTATTTACCAGCTTTTCTATTTCATACTTTTATTTACATTTCTAGAACTCATTCCCCAAAAGCTTCAGAATCTTCTTCACTCTCCATATTCAAGAAATCCACAAAGAAACATCTTTTGAACGTTGCCTACGACTCACAATCCCTTTTTCTAGATGCTCCTTTCTCCATTTATCTATCTTTTGCATTCTTTTCTACTTTGTAAAGCGTCTTTGAGTGTCTTGAAAAGCGCTATATAAGTGTTGTGCATTCATTTTATTATTATTTTTATAACATTTGTCATAATTTGTTATGTACCAGGTGAAAAGTGGCACGGCACAGTTCCATTAGAGGCTGTAAAGGCGAAATGAACCGACGCTGGGTCGTGTTTTTATGAATAGAGAACAGTCAAGGGAGGTCACAGCGGTTTTATGTCTCACAGGAGTGATCTAAATCAGTTCTGGGCAAATATTCACTGAGATTAGCTCTAATGTGGACTTTTTATATACAGTCCTTCCAATAGAAATAGCAGCTAGTGAACAAAAACAACATGTTTTTGTGCATTGTCTCCAGTATTATCAGTAAATTTGGTGCTGATGTGGAGTCACACAACTGTCACACTGCATCTGTAAAAATGTGATGATTGTAGGATTACGAGCAGACAGCGGTATTTATACTGACATGGGAGAGCACCACTAACATCCCTTTACTACCTGACAGCAGATTTCTTTTAACTAAATCGTTTCATTTTAACCAAGTAGTTATTATGCTCATCAAAACTACAGTCATTCCCAAAGCCTCACTGTGATAAAT
>NW_007578940.1:146292-156160 GCF_000690725.1 Stegastes partitus | reverse complement strand
ACTTTTAATAGCTTCCCGTCACCAGATTCACTGGAAGTCGCTTCGGTGCAGAAAAACAGTGTTTCAGACATATTAGAAATAAACTATATTGAGCTCTTGAAACAATTAAAAAGACATAAAATCAATTTTAATTCCACAACTGAAGTCAAATCACTCATTTATTGTCTTGTTGTGTAATCCATTTTAATGACTCACTTCACTCCTCCATTGTTTGTTTGATTAACTGAGGCTCTTTGGGACACGTGTACCTCTGAGACGCTGCTCCCGTACACAAAGGTTCCCCAAACGCTCCCAAAGCGTTTTGTTGCACTTTTGACTCTGAGTTAAGATCAAGCAAAATGCTGAATCAGCTGCCCGTCATGAATGAGTTGCTGTAAATGGAGCTTTCTGAGCGTTTGTCAGTTTGGCCTTGAAGCGCTGATCTGCTGTTTGATGCAAAGACTCATCTAGAGATTAAACTCAACAGGCCAGAAGCTGGTTTGTGTCAACACATCCCAGATCGCCTCCGACGCCACAGCCCGCCCTGATGTTTCATTTCTCTTTTTTTGAGGCATGACTTTCGTTCCACTTTCCCCTTATTTTTACTTCGCCGGTGTGCTGAGTGCAAGCCCACAACGCAGCCAGATATGAGATAGGAGCGTTAGGATGGCAATATATGCCATATATCAGCATAATCCGACGCCTGCGGGCGGATCTCCTCGCTCCTCCGAGTCCAATTATAGAGAGTGTGTTGTGTGAGCAGACAGGCTGGTGTTGCAGATCGAGGCCCAGATCGAGCCACCTCCTCTCATCCTGACACTCTCCCACTCACAGAAACCCGGCTGCAGAGAGGCATCGAGCGCACACGCGGGGCGGATGATTTGTTGGAATTTAACGAGGCATGCTGAGCCGCTGCATTGTTGTTTACACTGTCACGTTTCCTCGCATATGTATAATTAACAAGGCAGGATTTATTTAATGATGCCAGCCCAGGCAGAAAATTCCCCACACTGCGACAGCGTTTTCTCATTTTAATTCCGCTTCCACTTCACCTCTGCAAAACGCTGATGCGCTTTTCTCTAAATGACCGAACAACCCTCATTATGACCCAGGAAGCTGTTTCTGATCCGACCCCCGCTGATGAGATGACAGAGCCGTCAGTCAGCTTCACGTTTCCTTTATTTACTTTAGTATAATTAAATGTGAGCGCTGGGGAAGAGATGTGTTTGTGTCCTTTCAACTTTTCTCCTCATCGAGAGTCCGTTAGCTTAGCATCAACAGGTGTATCTGGAACAGAGGCGTCCTCAGAAAACAAACCTGTTTCCAATATAAATGCTACAACCCACTCCACAAAATGACCCTCCTATACGACTAAACTGCATTTTCTCTCAGTCCTGCCCATTAGGCTTTAATATTCTCTGAAGTAGATGTAATAAATGCCTAATTGTAGCCTGTACACTCAATGGAGACGCATCACCTCCATGATCAGGAGACAAGGAGGTTCAGAGAGACTCACTGCTGCTTGAAGAATTTCTATGATCATTCCTTCTATATGTCTATGATCATTCAGTTCTGTGGCGCAATTAAATACAGACAAAGCCACCTCTGTGAGGGCTAACATAATCAGAGTTTTGTGAGAAAAGTTTGATAATGTGAGCCTGATCATTAACCTGCACTGGCTGTTGCAGTTACAGAATTTGAAGTCATTGTTTGTACCACCAACACTGTGAGAGGGTTCCTGCCATCGAGCAAATACAACAAATCTCCCACCGGGTTCGCTGGTTTTGGGGATTTAGGATGAAATAAAATCATCTTTGCCCCTGATATAAGCATTGCTTTGTGTGACCTGTCAATAATGGTAAAATGCACTCATGGCTAAGTTGACTGCTCACCATGGACGAGTCCTGCAGCTGACTTTTCCGTTGCGGCTCCATTAAAGCGGTGCACGAGTGGAGCTGAACTCGTTTTTAACGGTGAAAGCGGAGACGTCGGGATTATCTCGGCCTGCCGTCACCCTTCGACCAGATGAAGGTCGTCGAAGTGAAAAGCAGTGTTGAGGTCATTTGAAAAGCACTCGTCTGGTTCTGGCTCTGACACCGGCTTTGTGGGTAAATAACACGGACGTAGCTGCTGAGTGACCTCCACAGTCTGAACCGAACGCAGCGCAGAAAAACTTTCAGTTAACTTATTGAACCCGACGGCAAACACTGGCTGCTTTGTTATTTAAATGCCAAATGGTCTGCACTTACATAGACAGAGAGAGACGCTTTATTGATCATGAAGGGGAATTAAACATCTAGTAGCTTTAAAAACAAAGATCAAAAATATCTAAATAACGAAAAAAGTGCAATGCAATATAAATTGTGGGAGCATTATGGATTATATACAGCTGTGAGCAAACGTTAACATAAACTTGTAGAGAACATGTATATCAGCAAAGTCTTGAGTTTCTAATGACTCCTATAATTTAGTTTTTTTTCACTGATTTATTCTCAGTCTCCTGAAAATGTGACAAAATCTACTGGGTTAAAAATATCCATACAACAACTGGAACTATCAGTTTTGTTGATGTAGAAAGTTGTGTTTTGGTGTCGAGGCCTATCAACTTCTCATGAGCGATCACAACTGACTACAGCTGCTGACTCCTCTGAGTTAGTTCAATTATGACCCATCTGGTCCACCGATTAGACTCAGCAACAAACACTGTAGTTGGGAAGTCTGGGGAGCCCAGCAAAGTAAGAAGAAAATTATTGATTTACACAATCAGGGAAAGTCACTTGGAGCAATTACAAGCAGCTTCAGATCCCAAAATCATCTGTACAAGTAACTGTAAAAGTACAATCAGGAAGAAAACACAAACTATCATCTGCTGCTGAGAGACAACCTGGTCAGGATGGTCAACAAGAATCAGCAGAGAGCTGCTCTGTAATGAATCAGAAGCTGCTGGAACACAGCTGTCAGTGTTTTACATCAACATGAGCTGAGAGGCTCCATGAAGAAGGAAGTTCTTCCTCTAGAAGCAGAACCTTAAAGCTCCACTGAAGTCTGCTGCTGATCACAGTGACAAAGAAAAAGACCTTCTGGAGGGAAGTTCTGTGGTCAGATGGAACAAAAACGGAGCTATTTGTCCACAATGAGCAGAAATATGTTTGGAGGAGAGAAGGTGAGGCCTTTAATCCCAAGAACACCAAACCTACCATCAAGCATGGTGGTGGCAGCATCATGCTCTGGTTCTGTTCTGCTGCCAGTGGAACTGGAGCTTTACACAAACTAAATGGAATATTAAAGGAGGAGGATTACCTCCACATTCTTCTCCACCTACAATCACTGGCCAGAAGATTGGCTCTCGGGTGCCGTCGGGTGTTTCAACAAGACAATGACGCCAAACACTCATTGAAAGTGTTAAAGAAATGGTTAGATTAGGCCAGAATTAGGGTTTAAGACTGGTCTCCCTATATACCTGACTTAAATCCATCAAGAACCTGTGGACTGTGACGAAGAAACAAGTCTGTGCCAGAAATACATTACAAATATAGCTGAACTGCACTGTTTGTTTCCAGAGGTGGTCAAAAATGTAACCTGAAGCCTGTAGTTGAGGTGAAAATGCCAAGAGGTGATTTTTGACCCGGCAGATTTTGTCATATTTCCAGAAGACCTTTAAAAAATCTGTGAAAGAGCCAAAATTCATGATTGTGACAAAGATTCATGTATTTCAGTGATTCTGTCATAGAACATTCAGAGTTCCAGGAGCCACTGGAAACTCAAGGCTGACATGATGCGTATGGTCTTTACCATAGACTGTATAATAGATGGACGTAGCAACCGGCCCCGAAAAATGAAGCCAACCCGGAAGTGTCAAAAACCTGCAATATCACTACGTCTGCTAGTCCTGGCTCCAAAAAGCCCTGGCTCCCATAGAAATGAATTGGAAAAGAAGTGATCACAGATCACAAAATACTGCATTCCTCCAGCTCAGGATTTTTTAATAATTAGTTTTCATGGTCAAGTCCAGAGATCAGGTGGCCAATCTGAAAATAAATCAATACTAATTTTTAAAAAAATCATCAACATTTTGTGGGGCAAGGGGCGTGGCTGGCTTGATTGACAGTCGGCAGCGACCATACAGATGAAGCGAGCAGAAGGCGGTAAATGTGGGCGAGCAGAGAGGGCCCGCCTCTCAATCCGTCTGACCAATCGCTGCTCCTATGGCTCTGCCCCCCTCCGACGATTTTTGCGTCACTGGCTCCAAAAATCCAAGATGTCAACCAGGAAGTAGCAAAATCCTGGCTTCATTTTCTCAGTGCAGAAACCAACGGGTGACGTCACGGAAGCTACGTCCATCTTTTATACAGTCTATGGTCTTTACATCTTTTGTATACAGTCCATAGAACAAACTGCCTCAATGAGCTGCTATCAGGAGCACTTCCCCTTGGTTTAAAATAGGTGAGAAATCATGAAATTCCTTTTAAAAATCCAGCTCGTTTCCTCTGAAGCTGCTTCTTTGCTCTCATTTAATATCAGCGGACAGAAACGCAGAAGCGATGAAGGTTTAACGTCGGAAGCTGTGAATCGCAGCAGGCGAGCCGGAACAAAAATGATGCGTTTTAATACTCGTGTCATTACGACGTGTTGGCGCTCGACTCGGCAGCATGTGGCCCCGTGGAGTCTTTAAAGCCGCTGATCAGAGGATCCCCACCTTCAATCCCTCACACGTCACGTTTCTCTGCAGGAGCGGAACAAGATTTTTATAACACGGAACATCTTGAACCAGTCTGAGGAGAAAATAGCTTTCACGTCTTTTTATTCCTGATGCAGACGAAGCAGTTTCTGAACACTACATCTTGCTGTCAAAACGTTTTATTAAACACCTCAGTTTTTAAATCAGTGCAGGAGTCTAATGCAGGTCATAGGCTTCTTCTAACAAGACTTCTTCGCTCACTTGCTAACTAGTTTTCGCACCTTCTCATTAACAGCATCCTGTGTTGTTTCCTCTCAGCAGCTTCTTTTACTTCTGTGTTTATCCTGCTGCTGAATATTTTTGCTAATTGAACACCTGAGTGACAATAAATCCCCTGAAGGAAGAGAGTCCGGGGTACGACGACAGCAGGTTTATCGTGTTTGGAGTTCGACTTTTGCCCAAATTTATGGAAGTACAATAAAAAAAAAATACCCAGAAATAATCTTTAAATGCAGGAGTATAAGAGAAGAAGCAGCAAGTTTTATTTCAAGAATGTTTCCCTGCAGACTTGAGGTGACATCCATGAGGTGTCATTTGTTCATGCACATGTATTTTAAGGTGTGGCACTCTCACATCTCAGACATTTCAACATGAGCTGTATATTTTGTGTAAACTCTACTGGAATAGAGACGGCATTGAACTCTTTTGAACAAGTTGTTCTGAATCCTGCAGGAAGCTGTTTAGTGCAGTAATGATGTACTCCGCATTGTTAGCGGCGAGTATTTATGCTTAGGTTTCCTTTTTGCTTCCCGCTTTCATCATCTTCTTCCGTCCTTTTTCCCGTCGCTCCTCTGCTCTCATCTTGAAGTACAGAATGTGAATCAGGTCAGATCCGAGGCACAAAACTTCCCTTTATCTCCGTCTTGACTTCGTGGTACCTCCTCCCTCCCGGTTCAGTTTATCACAGAATCCCCTCTTCGTCCGTCCGTCCCCGCGTCGTTTCTCTTGAGAAGCCGAATCCATTCACACCCGGGAGGACGGAAACACCTCCGAGAAGTGTGAGATGGAGACAGACGGCGAGAGGTGAAGCAGCAGCATCAGCATCAAAACGGGGATTAATAGAACTGGAAGGAGGACGCAGACAGAAGATGACAACGAAATAAAAATACAGATGTTTGAATTCTGAACGTTCATTTTCTGACCCTTTTAAATAAGAAGCAGAACATTTAGAAGTAGTGCACTAGTTAGAAAACACAAATCTGCTCTGCCACTGAGTGCAAGAAGAAAAAAATCAGTTATTTTGTTTAGCTGCAAATTAGCTGTAGACGAAGAAGCAGGTGATCCTAGGAGCCTCAGTAGAAGGAAACTGGACTTATTTGGCTCTTAAAGATGTTTCACGTCTCATCCGAGATGCTTCGTCAAGTCGAAACTGAGCAACAACAAACACATGAAGTCTAGATAAAAGGTTAAATTGATGGTTAATGCTTATATAGAGCTCAACAACCTGTAAAAATCCAGATGTTAAAAGCAGTTAAACCACAATAAAATAGTTATTTCCTTGTTGTATTTGTTTAATTTGAGCTGAAATGTACCTTAATCTCCTAATCTGACATTTTGCTTATACAGTCGACGAGAAACTGAAACGTTTTTCTGATTTTTTTTTAAAAGCCCTTGTCCAGTAAACTTCATCAAATCACTATCAGGATTATTTTTTCAGGTATGTTTTTGGTTTTAACACCGGCCAGAAGGTTCTAACACTTTGCTAAAATGTGCAGAGTCTTCAGCTGTAGACGAAGGAGGGCATTCAAACAACTTTAGCAAAAGAAAACTGGACTTTTTGGATCTTCAAGATGTTTCACGTCTCATCCAAGATGCTTCCTCAAGTTTAAAAGGAGCAACAACAAACACAGGAAAGTCCAGAAAACATTACATTCATGGAGCCGCATAACGGCCCCTGAAGAGCGAGAGACTGGAAAAGTTATTCCCAAAGTATAGCAGCAGCTGAATGGCTTCACTGTTTCATGTTTGAGACAACACGTGTTTTCACTGTTTTTATTATCGGGAGCAGACAAAAGACTTTGACCCCAAGGCCTCAGAGTTCAAACAAGAGGTCAGAGACATATCAGGAAAAAAGAGACCAGGAAAAGGCCCAAAAGGTCAGCAGGGAAATCCTGAAACTGTGATGTGATCATTTCTCTTGGTTTAAATCCAGCTGAGTTCTGAACAGTCTGGAGTCTAAATTATAATTAAGTCTACGTCCATACAGGCAAAGTTAACTGTGTGTCCACAACTTTTTATCAGACTGAGATAACTACTCATAGAAACAAATGTTTTTCCAGGAACAGAACAGAACAGAAGAAAATAATTTATTGTCATTGCACAATGTTCAGCAAAATTAAGCATCAATACTTTTGATAATACTTTTGTTAAGAAAGGAAGCTTAGAAATTGGACCAAGAAACCCAATCTAGATCCTTCACAAGAGGTTTGAACAACAACATGTTTAAAAAAAAAAAAAAGGGAAAATGACATCTGTTAGGTAAAATACTGAACCCATCTCTGTCAAAAAACCTCTGTAAGGAATTTATGGTGATGAATTCAAGGCACCACATGATTAATTTCAGATCAAAACAAGTGCCATACTGGTTCAAAACGGCTAAAATAGTTCTGAATGTTTCCACCAACATGTAAAACATGTGTTACCTCATGTGCTCGGCTTTGTTTGAAAAGTATTTAAAAAACTTCATCAGTAAAATCACATGGAGATAACTGAGTCTATAACTTTCAATAAAAGTCTGGAGTTAGAAAAACTGGACAAAGTCAGGTTAGAAAACAAAGATGTTCTCGCTTCTTCAACGGCCTTTTGATGGATCATCATAGCCTCTTTCCAAATCAAGTGAACTACATTTAAAGTAGTCTTTTTCTCCTACAGTCTCTCTTTAATTCCTCTGTGGTTTCATTTGGTCGATGCTGTGATACTTTATCAGACTTTTGAATGCTGTAGGGGGCAACGGCGTCAACCGCAGTCTGACAGGTTTAATTTAAAAAAGGAAACCAGCTCCTTTTTGTTAGAGGAGCTGCAGTGAAATGCTCAGGAAACTTGATGGTAGAGCATGAATTAAAAAAACTAAAACAACAGTGACTGGATGGGTCCTTCTGGTCAGGTAGAAGAGACAAAACAACACTGAATAAAAAGCACCTTATGGTCAGATACACAGATGGGTCTTTCAATCATAAAACGGTGAAGTCATGGTGATTTTTGCACTATTCTTTCTACGCCAATCTCTGATCAGTGTTTGAAGTGTCATAACCTGACAAATATTGTAGCTGGAATCCTGAAATTGTAAAGGTTCATTGATATTTACATATTGCCTTCAATGGTGCAACCCTGCTCTAACAGAAAAATACAAACCAGTTATATGATGGTGCAAAATTTGGTCAAAACATGTCAGTTTTTGTGTCAACTTTGATATTCTACCAACCATAAAGCCTTTATGTTCCACCCTAAGAGGCTCATTGCTTTTCCTGTATTGGCACCAATAGGAGATTTATGTGTGGTGCCAGTCAGACGCAAACTATATGAGAAAATAATTATTAAAAGTAGGTTTTTGTTGCATTTATACCCAATATTAGGACAATCATTGAGCAGGTATGATGGTGATCCCTGTCCACAAGTGGAAGGCTATATAATATAGTTAATCTGTCACAATATTCCGCAACAGGCAGCAAATATGTAAATAAAATCACCCAAGATAAGAATTTTATTTGGACATAAAATGGGACCAGCCGGTAGACTGTCAAAACTACGAGTAAGTGAGATTGTAAATAAATATACGAGTAAGTGGCCCAACTTCTCACTTGATTTGCTGCCTCAGTAAACATTTTCCTGATGAATTTATGGTCCTAATTTCTAGTTTAAAGTCTTGTAAAATACGGCATGATGTAAATTTTGGAATTTGTGTTCCAATTTAGAGAAAAATAGACGAAGTTGGACCAAGATGCAGACGACCAAATTACGAACTTAATAACGGAAGTCCACAAACCAACAGGTGACGTCACATTGACTACGTTCATCTTTTTAGGTAAAGTTTGCAGGTAAAAAGGTTTTTTATTTCTAGGTGTAATGAGATACAAAATCTACATCTTTGCACATTAATAGCTCGTCCTGTTTTTAAAGATATTTCTAGGTAAAATAAGGTGATCATCCCAGACCTTCTTGGGCAAACAGTAGAACATAAAACCAGGTGTTTTTGGTTTGGTGAAGCAATTTAATGCTCAGTGGCGCAAGTAATCAAAATAACAGTGGTTAAAACTGCAACGAAAACCGGACTGGTGTTTGTTTCTAAATCAGCGAACCAAATAAAACCAAACGAGGGCGAACAGATGCATAGACCAGCTGTGACGGGNCTCTTTTGAACAAGTTGTTCTGAATCCTGCAGGAAGCTGTTTAGTGCAGTAATGATGTACTCCGCATTGTTAGCGGCGAGTATTTATGCTTAGCTTTCCTTTTTGCTTCCCGCTTTCATCATCCGACTTTCTTCTTCCGTCCTTTTTCCCGTCGCTCCTCTGCTCTCATCTTGAAGTACAGAATGTGAATCAGGTCAGATCCAAGGCACAAAACTTCCCTTTATCTCCGTCTTGACTTCGTGGTACCTCCTCCCTCCCGGTTCAGTTTATCACAGAATCCCCTCTTCATCCGTCCGTCCCCGCGTCGTTTCTCTTGAGAAGCCGAATCCATTCACACCCGGGAGGACGGAAACACCTCCGAGAAGTGTGAGATGGAGACAGACGGCGAGAGGTGAAGCAGCAGCATCAGCATCAAAACGGGGATTAATAGAACTGGAAGGAGGACGCAGACAGAAGATGACCACGAAATAAAAATACAGATGTTTGAATTCTGAACGTTCATTTTTCCGACCCTTTTAAATAGGAAGCACAACATTTAGAAGTAGTGCACGAGTTAGAAAACACATATCTGCTCTGCCACCGAGTGCAAGAAGAAAAAATCTGTTATTTTGTTTAGCTGCAAATTAGCTGTAGACGAAGAAGCAGGTGATTCTAAGAGCCTCAGTGGAAGGAAACTGGACTTATTTGGCTCTTAAAGATGTTTCACGTCTCATCCGAGATTCTTCGTCAAGTCGAAACTGAGCAACAACAAACACGTGAAGTCCAGATAAAGCGTTAAATTGATGGTTAATGCTTATATAGAGCT
>NW_007578940.1:137737-139658 GCF_000690725.1 Stegastes partitus | reverse complement strand
CTTGCAGATTTTTCACAGCTCACATTGTAGATTTCTGCCTGGAGCTGGTTAACTTAGCTTAGCATAAACACTGGGAACAAATGGAAACTGCTAGCTTGGCTCTGTGTTTGTAACAAAACTCACCCAGCAGCCTCTTAAACTTCAAAATTTAACCTGCTTCAATGCTTATTTCCATATTTATGAACAGGAAACATCCAAAACCTGCGTCATGTTGACTGATATTTCCAGGCAGACTTGGACCTCGCGTCCTGAAACGGAACCAGAATGGCTCTGATCACGGGGCTCGTCTATAAATAAGGAAGCCAATCACTCTAATGAGACAAGGTGTAGACAAAGACTCGGAGCTGTCGAGGCCTCTGCACTGCTGCTATTCCTGACAGCAGTGAGTCACGGACCCGTCTATCGCCTGAAGGTGACAGAGTATGTGCTGGTGTGATGCTCTGGAATCAAAGCCACTGAACAAGATGGAGATGTTTGTGGAAACATGCCACTGAAATCTTTATTTGCAGGTACTTTGAGTGTTTCTCCACAAATTTAGAGGGAAATTTTGTACTTTTTATGTGTTAAGACTCCAGGAATTAGAGTGTATGTTACAAGGATTTTACATTAGAAACAAAACTTCACAAAACATTTCACAACTTCTCAGGTGTCCATGAAAGTCTGTGAACTGGACCGACCACAAATCCTTCATATAATGAAACAACAAAGAGTCAGAACTCCTCAGATTGACCCTGTTTCTGTTGATGTCTGTTTAAAGTGTCGATTTGGAACGACTGGATCACATTTCCTCACTGCTGACTGCACAAAGTAGATAATAAACAGTTAAAACTCTGATATCATGTCGAAAATGTGACGTATTTTCAGGTAAACCTGGAAAGTTTGAAGATTTAAGAGCATTTAAAAACATATTATACACAATTATGTGTAAAATGAAGAAGAAATATTTCAGATTCTGCACTTTTTATATAATCGAATTGAAGCAAATTACCATCAGTGAGATTTTCTTGAGTTGCAGATGAATTTAATCGACCTAAATAACCTGCAGCTGTTGGAAATATGGCTCAAGTTTCCAGCATAACAAAGCACGTGATGGTTTCTAAGAAGACGACGGTGCATGAAGCTCCGGATCAGTTGTAGCTGAGCACAGCATCAGAAGATCAATAGATGAAGCTTTGTTCAGTAAAGGACAGAAAAGCTGCTTCATCACAGATACAAAATTTACTAAATAAAGAACACAAGACAGCAGCAAAAGTCTTGTTCAAAGACGACCGTCTGCTCGAGGTTTTCAAGGACAAGAAGCATGTTTTCGATGTGGATTTTGTAACTCTGGAGAATGAAGACTCGGAAACATTCTGCAGCTCCTGGTTTGCGTCTTTGAAACCAAACATGTCAAAGCGTGAAGGTTTTTCTCCACAGTCACCTCAAAGCTCGAAGCATGTGAATATCTGAGCAAGACAAACATTTCTGACAAAAGAAGAAGAATTGTGTTTTGTGGTTGTTATAAAGTCGGAGGTGTATAATAAAAGCTGTGAATGAATAAAAACAGTGACTTCTGCCATTTCTTTAACCCTCCAACAACTGGTTTTCCTCCCAGATTGACAAACCAGTAAGAATTTGACACAGAGCAAATATGAATGTGTGCAGAGCTCATGGCGCCGTGTTGTGTTTAGCTGTACTGACCTCTACAGGCAGACAGCTGTAATTACAGTTTAAAGTTTTCAGGCTGGACACAAACGGCTTCTTTTTAGGCTCTTTATTTCACCCCAAAAACAGAAGCCACGATATCTGAACAGCGAACATACTGAAGCTCCAGGGGTCAGTCTTAAATGCAGAGCGTTTAGTTCGTTATGAACAACATCACTGTTGCCATCTGTTGTCGTGGCCGAGTGGTTAAGGCGATGGACTAGAAATCCATTGGGGT
>NW_007578940.1:135779-137664 GCF_000690725.1 Stegastes partitus | reverse complement strand
TAAAGCATCAAGACAAAATGTAAAACAAACATAAATCAACATAATAAGAGACACTTTAATACACTAAGTTAAATAGAGAACAAAAAATCAAGATAAAACGTTATAGAGCAGTTTAAGATATTCAGAAGCCTCAGATTTGGTTCAATGAGCATCAAAGGCAAACAGAAAAGTCTTCAGAATCAGAAATACCCTTATTGATCCCTGAGCAGGAGTTGCTTACGTTACAGTTACAGTTACAGTCGGAGTACAAAGAATATATATACATCAAATGTATTCATCTCCGTCCATTAAAGAAAAGCCAAAATCCTCAATAGTCCCTCAAATAACTAGAAACCGAAAAAAGTAATAACAAATGAAAATTTGCTAAATTATAATTTAGTGAAATAAGACGTTGCTTGTTGTGTATGAATACATTATATCATGTGTGAAGTATAGTCCTTAAGGTTTAAAATATAAAAGAAGTTACATATATGCACATAGTCATGAAATGTTTTCTTTTGAAGAAGTTGCTCGGGTCGGTTTCTTTTATGGTTTCACAGGAGAAACAACAGACGGAGGAAAAGAAGTCCATATAAGGATGCAACCATTCAGTGTGATGAAGATGGGCCCTAATCGGTTGTTTTACGACCTGAACAGGCATCACGTGACTTAGTAGTAAAAAGGAGGGTCAGAGGCAACAGGAGTAGTCTTGCTTTGTCTGATGCCAGGGAGAGTTTGACCCAGAGCTCTGTAATGCAATATTCAATGTGTCATTAAATTGATCGATTGAGACCGAATTGAATCCGATCGCATCTTTAGAAACGAACATGTGGAGAAGACAGTAATTCTCTAACATGCTTTTGAATTGTGGTTGAACAGAATAATTGGAAAAAAAACCCCAAAAAACTGTCCCAGACAAATTAGAGCACTTTGCTGATGTGGACCAAAATCCAAATAGCTGTCAACAGGTGCAGAAGTCTGATTAAGAGTTACAGAAAACACCTGATAGCAGTGATCGGCTGTGCTTCAGGTCCATACGGTCCAGAACGAATAGACTCAGGAACAGCTTCTTCCCCAAAGCTGTCACCATGCTCAGCTCAAACCTACACTGGACCTGTGAATGCAACCTTTTGTCACTTCTATGTATGTAAAAATCTCCCTCACACAATAATAACCACCTCCCTGTGTGCAATAACTACCACTCTGCTATGGCACTTGTTTTTAAATTGTGTTTTATAGGGTTGTACAAAGTCATATAATATATATCTTATTGCTAATGCACCTCTGGAGCAGCTCTTTAAAATTCATTGCACTTATATAAAGACTTTGTACTTTATTCTATTCTAGTATTCTAGTATTCTGAAGATAAATGCATGGACCAGGTCTTCAAAGTCCTGCTGACACACGAGTCCTTTAATTCCTGATATTTGGTGATTCTTTTAACGTGGTTGTTGAAATTCCCGTCCAGGACCACACCGAGGTTTCTGACTTCATTTGTCTTGTTTTCAACAAGACTGATTGAAGCTAATTGCAGATTTTAATCGTCCTTCTTTAAAAAAACAAAAACTTCTGTTTCATCCTTGTTTAATTAAAGAAAATTCTGGCTCATCCGATCTCTGATGTGTTCATCGCAGCTCCTGAGTGCTTGTGTGGGATTATAGTCCCCCGATGATAAGAATACGCCGCTTTTAATCAGTCAGTTTAATTATGAAATCTGCTCTAAGCTGCCAGTACTTTTATTAAACTTGCTTCCACACCTATTCACTGAATTCAAATTCACTCTCTTTTCTATTTTCTTGTGCACTTTATCTTTTACCTGCCTTCATTTTGCTAATCTTTTGTCTTTTTCCTGCAGTTTTGGACAATCAGTTTAAATTATTCTATAAAATGTGTTTGTCCTTTAACT